>NW_008602341.1:0-19007 GCF_000691845.1 Merops nubicus | reverse complement strand
AAAAAGGGAAAAAAAAAAAAAGAGAAATCTTACCTGCAGAGCTTTACCCAAGAGAAAATAAGCTTTCCCATAAAAAGTTTGATTCACTGCACATTCAACTCAGATTTTTCCCAGTCAGAAAGGGACAAAAGCCCTCCAAAACCAAATCACTCCTTTAGTTGATACTGCTATACCAGCATGGCTTTCTTGCCTAGAGGTGACCTAAACAATACTAATCTGATCAGATATAAAAGAAATATCCATCCATGTACACATGTAAAAAAAGTGCTGATTTACACACTTTTACGTTTGCAAAAAACACCCATAAAATAAGAAATGTAGGTATGTAGTTGAAACCTGTAAACCATCTATCGTTATTTAATTACAAACTGTCAGTTAAAATCACAACTGAATCTAGAGTTGCTGGTAAGTTATATATTGTAAGTGACAGTACAGAACATGCAGTCCTTTTTATTTATACTTAATTAGGAAAAAATATTAAAGATAAAAGGAAAAGGCAAGAAACCAGAAAGCCAAAGAAATAGGACCTGAAAAAAAAAAGAAGGAAAGAAGCAGGGACATTTTAGATGTCATCCTCTAGCAATTAATCAAAGGTTTCTAAAAAGTTCAAGCACAGA
The DNA here is from genome assembly GCF_000691845.1 of Merops nubicus. Taxonomy (NCBI): domain Eukaryota; kingdom Metazoa; phylum Chordata; class Aves; order Coraciiformes; family Meropidae; genus Merops; species Merops nubicus. The sequence goes on along the minus strand of NW_008602341.1, from coordinate 18,390 downwards.
GTCTGCGGCCTTATCTTGGTTTCTAATTCTCCATGTGATCTACAGAACAGCCCACTTATGAGTAAATGCATTCACCTCCTGGCTGACTCATCCTCAGACATTTGCCTTTCTCCTTTATTTATATTTCAGCTACTATAAAATCTCCACTGCTTCGTCAAACCCACCTTTGTGGGGCACATGGATCACTGCTCTTTCTGCTGCAAGACCACTCGGAGACCTGCTGTAATGGCCCCCTAAAGCAGAAAATCCCCCACCTGTGAGTTTTGGAAATATTTTATTTGGAACAGGATGGGGAAATTATATTCTGTCAGCTTACCTCCATCAATTGGAAAGTCTGATAACTGTGTCAGGTTTGGTTATATCCATTTACATATTTTTTTTTATCTAGAAATAGATGTTCCTTTGATATCATGCAGGCAAAGATTAGGACAAAGCACATCATTGCATATGCTGTGAAGCTCCGGTTTTGATGACTGTGCAAAATATCATCTAATCAATTGCATAAAACCCCTATAGTGATTATCCATGAGCTGCAGACACCTTGTGTGTTGCCAGCTACTGCAACACTCACTTTGCACAAGCTACCAGCTCTGGTGAAGTGGGCAGGCACATGATGCCTAAGATTATCTAAATTGATGCAGCTCAGAAAGAGTAAGGCCTCCTGATTCTCCTACTTAGAGTTTTATATTATAATTTTATATAAAATACCAGTGCCTTGAAGCAAATGAATGGATAATAACAAGGATAAGGTGGCATCATCAATACAGCATATTTTTCTTAGAAAGAGGCAGGAAGGGGGAATAAGGTCTTCAAAATGAGCTGGAACTTCAAAGTAGAAAGTGTGAGATTAAGAGCTTCAACTAAGAACAAAACAGCAACAGAGGTGGGAGATAAGGCTGAACGTGTGGGCTGATCATGGGATTACCGCAGCTCACTGGTCAGTGCAGTCCTGAGAAATGGCAGACATGGTCATAGGAAAATGCAAAACCTGATGACAGGGTAGAAAAAGGTGTTGGTAGTAGGGCATAGGAAGAATTCAGGCCTTTGTCCAAGGCATTGGTGACACCTCTCCTGACATCTTTTGAATAACTGCCTCACTCACCTCCAGAAAAGGCAAAGTCGAATCGGGATAAGTGCAGAGGAAGGCCACAAGGTTAAGCACTTTATGAGTAAACTACTGTCCTGGCTTGGGGTAGAAGAGAACTGATTCTGCTCAGTGATTTTACTTTTCAGCTAAAGCTCTTCTCACCAACTGCACATTCTGAACTTAGGAACATCTTTTCACAGACAGTGTCTGCCCCTAGCAGTGACAACGCTCCCTGTTTAGAGTTAGCACCAAGGACTGGTGCACAGACCAAGGTCACTGCTGAATCCTGTGTACCACACGGAGGGGGACAGACAGTAAAGGCCACACCTGCAGGGAGGAGCAGACAGGACAGGTGACCCTAAACTGACCAGTGGGGTATTCCATCACACATCCCTCATATTCAGCATAAAGATGAGGGATCACAAGGGTCAAGCCCCTTCCTCTCTTTTGCTTCTTCTTCAGTGGCCAGCATCCAAGGAGGACTCTGTCCATCCTGCCTTTGATCCCAGTCCTGAACTGAGTTCCAGAATCCAGCTCCTGTACCCAGTCACCGTCTGTGGCTGAGTCCAGCCTGGGACTTTTCCCCAGGGCCTGCTCCACAGCATTGGGGGTGACAGGGGAAGCCATCAGGGGGGAGCTGGCTTCAATACTGGTTTTGTACATATTCCACATTATTATTATTATTTTCATTAAAACTGTTTTACTTTTCTAATCGGTAAGTGTCTCTCCTTTATTCTCTTTCTTTTACCCTTTGAGGGAGAAAGGGGTTAACAGAGGGCGTCTGTTACAGATCTGGGGGCAACCGTGACCCTTAACCACTAAAACTGCCATATGAGATTAAAAAACCTGCTAAATAAAGCCAGAGAGGAGATATGATTGCTTTCTTTAAATGTCTTATTGATGCTAAAGGGAAAAAAAAAGGGCACAGATCTAGAAATGTCATAGCAATTAATCAACTTTGCAGAACTAAATGGATCTGAAAACCCACGATTGCTTTTCTGAATGACACCTGGGAGCTGTGCAGGCACACCAGCCTACCAGCCTTCCCAGAGCCAAGTCAGAGATCTCGGACTGGGCACAGACAAGTTCAGTTAGCTGGGCCTAGAGATGGAGCATACAGCAAAAAGAGTTGGCAGATTACTGGTATGTGGTGTGCCCAGACTACCTACCTATTCCTGCCTACTCCTGCCCCTTAAGTAGCCTTACAAGAGTTTGAAGCCATAGTGGTACTTTACTAGCTTATAAATGCTACCCATTTACTGTTGAATTCCTCTCCAAGAAGGAAGCGAGTTTCTCTTAAATAGCCTTAGGAAAGACTATTTATCCTCTCTTGCATCACAAGTCTACATGGTGGAAGTAAAGGGTGCCTAAAAAATAAACATCCTAAGGCTTAGCCTTTCAGGGCACAGAGTTGAATACAGCCTCCCCTGCTGCTCTTGCAGAGTGTAGTTTCTCTGCCATCCCCTCCGAGAACAGGCGAGGCACTAAAGGTCACGTTTCTTGTCGGGCACAGTGAGTTCCAGCGCAGGTTGTGCCCCAGGCATAACCACAGCACAGCACCCTCCGTCCTCGCCTGCTCTCACCTCCCTGCAGAGGACAGGCATAACTGGGTTCCTATTTTTGCTCTTGCTACAGAATGTCTGAAAAGGAAGAACATTTTTTTCACAGTGGAAAGAGATTTGAAAGAGAAAAAATGCTCCCTGATTCAACTGAGCTCGGTGGCCCCAGTATAACTGTCTTTCCAGTGCTCTGTGTAGATGTCGGTCTTCTGCTTGGAATCACAACCATGAAATACTTCAAGGGGTGAGTGTGCTGTCCCGGCTCTGTCTGCCCTGATGGAGGGGACAGCAATGTAACCGACAGAGGCAGGAGGCTGGCACATCACCCTGAGAATGCCATCTGAAGCAGTGAAGAAAATGGAGTCTGATTAATGCATCCGCAGTGTAAAAAAATGGACAGTGATTGTCCTTTGTTTCTCTGTTTGAGTCTTGGCAATGTGGATTTGATTACAGTGGTCTGAACTCAGCAGATTTCCTCCCTGCAAACAGTGGAAAACATTGAAGCTCTATTTATAAAGAATTTCTGGGAAGCCTGTTGCACATACATATCAACAACTACTTGCTTGGATGGTTTTTATTTAATAGGGTTTTGAAAAGCATATGGGGAAAATTTCTGCTGTGATGCATTCAACTTAGAAATGCGCTGTGCCTGGAGGAATAAGCTCTTAGGAGTTACAATGCCCTTCTATCTGAGTAAAGTGTGCTGGTGTAGGGATGTGTATTTAAACTCTTATCATAATGTCAGGGGCCTGTGGCTGGATTGTACCTTGCTGGAGAGTTCACCCTGTCTGTAGGCAAGGCTCTGTGTAGAATTTGCATTTGCTAAAACTTTTTGCTCAAGGTCTTGAGTTTTAGAACGTTTTTAACGATGTTTGCTCTTTGGAACAATATCTACAATATGTTCATTTTCCTTTTATTCCAGCAATCACCCTAAAATGGCATTACATAACACAGCACATCTGGCCTGGAAAAGGACAGTTCAAATGTTCTATATTTGGGTTCTGATCATCATTTTAATGTAGGTCTAGTGAGGGGATTTGAAGATAGATAACATCTCTAAAATGTTAAAAATTCTACTGCATACTTTTATGATATTTGTTTTAACTGACCTTTTGTTATTTCTAGATCACAGGAGAAGCCATTCAGAACTGACACACTGGAGCAGTACGGAGTATAATCAAGGTGTGTCTAGAGTCTGCAGGGACCAAATATATTCTGCATTTGTAGTTAAATGACTGGGAATTGCAGCCCTTGAACCCCACAGCATTTGGTCACAGTTTAATTTCTGATTATTCGCTCCCTTACAAACAGTTTCTGAATTTCCTAGTGTGCAGTAGCAAGCCTGAACATACAAAAAGCAGATCACTGGTATCCAGACACATTTTATTTCAAAATAACCCAGTATCTGATGCAATTCACTTTAAGTAGTACATCCTCAAATCATTGTTTTAAAAGCTTCCTTAAAAATTGTTACGGGACTTTTTTGTTTCCCTATTGAAATTTACAGTGGTCTTTTCAGCAAGGAGGAAACTAGCAAGGGTCCTGAATCTAAAAAGTCTTTGCACAAACAATTAACCAAAATAAAATTAAATAGACATGCTAAGTCTTTGTAGCAATTTGACCAGCTACCCAAAAATGAGAAGTTACAAAATCTGACTATGCCATCCAAAACACAGAGCAAAACAAAAAAGTGAGGCCGTTTAGTAACTTATCTCAATTCAATGAAGTTACAAGCACAGGAAGTACTCGTTTCTCAGCCAGTACTGTGATTTTCAGGTGGGAGACAAGCTTTCGGGATAATTCCAAACAAGTCTCACAAGTTATTTAGAAGTGCTTATGCATTATTTATAGCTGAATTATTTCTCTTGTTTCACTTTCAATGAAACTGACATTTGAAATGTTTATAGGCTTAAAAAGCATCATTCAGCCCGGTTAAAGAGCTTACTTTCACAATGCAGACTGAAAAATATGGCACAGTTACGATGCAGCAGTTAAGCATGGACAAATGCATACATTCTATGTGTAAGGCAACAGATCTCACGTTAGGAAACAGGAGGGGGAACTGAAAGAGAAAAGACTGGGAAGTAGGCAGAAGAGGAAAGGGGACAAGAATAAGCACTAACAACCTGAGTCAACATTAACATGAAAAGACTCCCTGAAGGGAAGAGGTCCCTTTCTCATGACTTCTCTGTTTATTCGTTTAAGTGAAAGAAGATAGATACCACATTGTGGACTTGTTTTCCAATTAGCAAACAAATTAAAAACTATAATTAAAACATATGATTTAAAGATGCATGAAAAGCGATGCCACTGTTTTGACTGTGACCTGTTTAGTCTGCTTTGAGCTTCTTAGAAGCTCAGTATCAGAGGTTAAGGAACAGATGGGAAAAAAAGGTAATGCCAGCACATTTTTTTCCCCTTAAGGTAAATAATAGGACATGCAGTAGGTAGATACCACATTAGTGGTAGACAAAACCTTGATTTAGCTTCTAGAACCTGTAAGCACCATACAGATTGAGATTTTTAATTATTGAAAAATTATATCACTAGTCTGAAAAAAACAAATCCCAAACAAAACAGCTGATTTTAGGATACAGCAATGTGTTAAACTTGCACATCAAAAAAGTCTCAGTTCACATCGTTCTCTTTCTTCTAAATCTTATATAGGAGGAATACTTTCAGCATGCAGTAATTAATGTTATTTACTTTAACTTTGTCTTCAACAAGGTTTTGAAGCTCTGCAATGTCCCTGGTCATGCTCACAGCTTGCAGCAATCACGACTAAGTTGCCTACATACTCCCACGAGATTTTCTAGGTCCAAGGAAGCCACAAGAACATATGTGTTTGCACTGATCCCACACTTAAGCTCACTGCAGGAAACGCTGCTCAGGCTTGCTCTAAACCTGCAGTTAAGTGGCAGAAGACAGATAACCTCTAGGGCCTGACCCAATATCCAACAGCATCTTGGGGAATGTTGGCAAGGACGGCATTAGTCCATCAATTGGGCCCCTTGGCATTCGGTACACAGTACACTCAGCTCTGAGAACTGTTTTCCAAACCAGGAGCTTAAAGTTGTTTAAAACTTCTTGGTTTATAAATTTATCTCTAAATACTCCCACAGAAAACAGTGAGGTGTCAAACCCCAGTATCTTTAACTATTGACATACGGAGTAACCTGTGAAGGAAAGTGAACACATCTGCTCTCTTATCATGAAAAAAAAAAGATTGGCACTGCTTCTCTAAACAATAGTAAGGCTGTGTTTTACCACTAGTAATCCAGGTTCTACACCTTTGAATTTCTTAGAAGATTGTATTGATGACAGAAAAAAACTAATAGGGAGGGGATAAATAGACAATGAAGAGCAGAAGGGATTTTTACTTCAGTCAAGCACTGAGGAAGCTTCAGAATCACAGCCTCTGACTGGCACATCAATAATAAACCTGTTTGGTAGCAACGAGATGGATGTTAAAACCAGGCTGTGGAAAACAGAGCTAAGATGTAGTGCTATATACAGATAATTTTGATTGATCTCCACTGACCAAGATCCCAAAATTATATAATCTTTACACACTGTCAATATTTTTATTAATATGGTTAAAAAATGTCAGTATCCAAAGAGTACTTGATAATACCTGCTAGAAAAAAACACCTAGCAAGAAGTCAGCAAGTTAAAGGGTCATGTTTTTGGTTTTACAGTGATGCTAAAGACAAAATTCATTTGTAAGAGAAAGAGAAAAGTCTGCACTTTTAATTTTTGTCTATATCAGGGAATTTTGCTGGTAAAACAGGGAAGAAAAATAACTTTATACATTCCACAAGCTAAGCCCCACTAAAGTAACAATTGCTATGAGGATAAGTATGTACATATTTCTCCTCTCTTCCAGCATTTTTACCAGTGGATCAATCAAGTGTTCCTCAGCGAGCTAATTCTGTCCTTCCTTTGGAGCATGCTCGGAGCAGAAGGATTTTTTTTTTAACCCCACACATCCATGAGTTAAATTTGAAGAGATTTCTATTGCCTAGGTATCAGCTGAGATTTTCCACAGAAAGCAAAATGATAACCCAACAAGAGGGTGACTTCTTTGCCAAATTTTAAGCAGTAAGTTTAGAGCTTCTCTGAATGTATGTTTGATTAATTGCTTTATAGATACTGATGAACAATTTGCTGAACTTCTCTCTCTTCTTCTATTGCATCCCTCTCAAAAAAGACAGATTGCAGGAGATAACCAGAAAAGGAAATTCCTGTCTAATCATTTAAAGTTTAAACCAACTGAAAGCTAAAGTTATAACAAACTAAAATCTGCTTCCTGTAGTGCAAATATCAGATGTCCTTAATTATAGCTCACCATTAGTTCTGCCTAAAACAGAATAATATTATTTTCAGCCATAGAAATGAATGGAGTTTAGGGGGAGAAAAAAAAAATACACCTACGAAATCCAAAATCCAGGCTGCTTCTTCGTTGCCACTCTGCTTTGCGCCAGCCGAGCAGCTACAGAATTCCCACCCCACTTGTTTGCTGTGGTTACACAGTCCTGTGCTGTTTCCACTATCTCACACACAGAGCCAGAAGAACTTGGAAGATGAAAAGACTTTTGCTTTCAAGTATTTTCTTTTTAAAAGCAGAACGCTAAGTGTAATTCTATTAATGCATTATTATTTTGGAGGGACTGCTGAAGTCAGGAAATTCCAAGTCAATGCTATATTATATTCATTGTGCAGCTGTACCATTTTCTGTGGATGGACAAAACCGAAGTGTAAAAAATGGCTGAAAGCGAAGTAGTGTGTGCCAGAGAATGAAGATCATACTCCACTGGACTTTTACTTCGATAGATTCAAGAAACGGCTCATTTTCAGGGAATTTTCTGGGAAGTCTCCATGATGTCCCGCTACAGGTAGCTTTGTTGTTTTTTGGTTTTTTTTTTCTTTGTTTGCTTTCTGTGTTGTTTTTTTTTTAAAACACTGTGTATCAAAAATTCGTACTTAAGATTCTGGGTATAATTCCCAATTCAAATACTTGGAAAGTGTCTTGTTCTTCATCTGTGTTTCACTATTTTGAAGCACTCTATTCTAAACCACTTAGCAATTTAAGGTCAAGATACTTAAAATGAGAAAGAAAACAAAACACACACACACATACACACACAAAAAAAACCCCGAGCGCCAAAACAAACACCCCCCACCTGCAAACACTCCAAAACCGAAAAACCCAAACCCAAACCAAATCCAACCGATCAGTTCTCAAGCCACTGACAGTGACTTAAAGCCCAACCTTTCCTTCCCAGACATGGGTCATTATCTTGCCTGAGGGCTCTTCCTAATTGAGGATCCTTAATTACCGGCTGATGCTTTAGGCCTCCCGGCCCGCCCTTGCTTTGTTCTGCTGCCCAGGCTGCACGGGGTGGCAGGAGGAGTCCCCGGGGAGCGCTGGAGCGGAGCCGGGCAGGGGGCACCGGGCGCGGCCTGACCCGCTCCCTGCCCCGATCCGCCCTTGAAGCAGTTGGCTGCCAAATGCAAATCAGAAGGGTTTTCAGAAACCTCTGGTTTACGGCCCCTCTAACCAAGCAGGAATTAAACACTAGAAGGCAGTTTCTTTGCTTGCAGTTTCAAGTCTTGGTTCAGCCAGCATTTTGCCAAAAAAGTTCTTTTGCTGGACTTTCTCCCTGAAACACGTTTTTGCTTCTCATGTTGCTTCTCTCTGCCTCTTCATGAGCAGCTTTGCTGGCTGTATGCCAGTGACACCCACTTCCACCCATCCCTCCTTCCATCTGCACAGCTGACTCCAGACAATATTGCTTACCATTAAGTTTTGGGCGATGGATTTATTTCAGCTGCATCACTCCAAGAAAGGACTCTTAACTGCTTTTCACTTTTCACTGCCCTGAGATGAATGAAGGGCAACTACAGTGATTACTCTCAATAAGTTGCATTGAAGCGCTCTAGTACTGATAGAAATTGTTACAAAATACTACCTACACTAAAATAAATAAATAAATAAATCTGATGTCGTGTACATCAATTTAAGCAAGGAGAAATGGACAGTAAGCACCAGCAGCTGCGTGTACAAAAGATACAGCACTGATGCTGGTGAATCTTACAGTAATGCCCACCACAGACAGCTCCGTAGGGACTTGCTACTGATTAATCAGTCACCCCAAAAATCCTTTCCCAGTAGGAGTCCAGGAGATGAAATCAACAGGGGTGAGGCTGGGTATGGCCTGCAATTGCACTTCTTGAGTGCCGTATGTCATGAGTCTCTCCTTGTATTTTTCCTGGATATTCAGAAGAGGCTATGAAAGCACTCCAGCCCTCCTGTTTCCTTCTATAACCTCCTCAGATCCTCAGCTGTAATTAGGACTCCCAAGGGAGAATTTGTATTCACTTAATGCTGACTTGACTCAGCAGAATGTGGTGAGGCACCGGCCCAAAACCTCCTTGTGTTCATCTCAAAGAGTGCAGCTTTCCGGGGAACAGCCTCTTCTGACTCTTCTCTAAGTGTCTTCTTTAGATTCCCACTCGGCGAACAGTTGGATAAGCAGCACTGTCAGGTGAGGAGGGAACATGCTCTGAGGGACGGATGTGCCGCCAGCAACCAGAGCGGCTGACAACTGGTCAGATGGACTCTGTTTAGGAAACACGTGGTTACAGCTTGACAGAGAAGCACCGAAAATTTCATAATGGAAAATGATAACAAGGAGATTACCTTTAGCCTTGTGCAATGCGATTTAATTCCTAACGGGAGAGGCACAGAGACACACGTGACACTCTATTCAATGTATATCTTAACCCCTAAGATGTCTTATCATATACCATAATCAATATACCTTAAGCTTTCTGTGCTTTATTATTATAATTATATTTACCATTATTATTATTATTATTATTGTTATTATATTACTGCTCCTTACTATTTTTCAGCATAAGGCTAAGCCAGTAATTCCTTAAACTCTCTGTCTCTCTTTAGGTAGGAAGGTTATACTCACTCAGCATCTAACAGAGGAGTTTAGCTTTCATCTGATACTGCTTTGCATCTTGCTTCAATATGTTCTGATTAAATATGGCAAGCTGAAATACTTTTTCTAATACTGGAATGATGTTTTTGTTATAAAGGGATCCCAGATGGTCAGATAACAGAAAAGAGGTCTCTTACACTGAAATGAATAGTAACTTAAAAATTGGAGATTACTGGTCCTTAAAATCCAGTGGCATCTTCTACTGGGAAAGACAGAAAAATGATTGCTACATCATCATCCTGAGACTTACGTTCTCATGTGCCAGAACAATGTCCTGATATTAACGAATCCCTGTGTTTTCTTTTTTAAATAATATCTGTGACAAGGCCTAGGAAGGGCTCTACATAGTCTGCTGATGCATTGTGGTCCAAGGAGCATTGGATCCTTTTGAGGAAGCAGGAGCCTTCACATGATTTCAGGAAGTGATGGATCTCAGCAATGAAACAGCATGCTTACCTTTCACAGACTATCTAGGAAAATACAGGATAAGCCATATGGCATCTCCTAAAATTAGACATCACTTAACATAGTACCTAACTGTAAGGCCACAGAGCCTACATCTGTTGGAACTGGGTGTAGCATGAAATGTCAAATGCAGATTTAGATCCAAGTAGGACTCCATAAGGGAAATGAAGCGGTTTTGACATTCTGTTAATTGAGGAAGAGCGAGCTTCCTGATGAGTTTGTTGAGATTCTGATGGGGAAGAGCAAAATGTTTGGAGAAATCTGAATCTTTTCCCAGCAGGAAAGTGGAATAAAAAGTACTTAGAGCTTTTCTGTTCCTGACTCCCCCATGCTACTCTCCTGCAGAGATGTATATCCCCAGCTAGTAGTTATCATTATAGTAGATGCTGTTGCAAAAAGAAAGTCCAAATGAACCCTCAAACATTCTTATTGGTTAATGAATTTCCCATGTGATTTTGGCTAGTTTCTCAAACCATTTTGGAAGCCAGCTCTTATGAATGAAATGTGTCTGACATGATATATGATATGCAATATATGGAAGGTGATACAAGTCAACATCAAACATAAGCATCTGCATAAAACTGTCTTCCATGGAAATTCCAAGACTGCCTTCACAGTGGGGTTTGCATAACCTGCATGATTAGGATTTGGGAACTATTCGGAACAAGGAGGACAGATATATTAATACAGTGCCGAGTGACACATCTTGGCAAGGCGCAGGAAGAGACGGAATAATGTAGCTAACATAATACGGGATAAAAATTAAACCCCTGACTGAAAAGGAGGGCATTAATATTCCACCCTGCAACGTTGCCATCCAGGTCGGATACAGCTGGAGCAGCTGAAAACAGGAGTGACCACACAACTGGAAATGGTAACCTCTTCAGCCACTTCAAACAAATGGGAGAAAGACTGAGTCTGAAGCTGCCGGTCGAGCACAGTACTTTTAATTTGAATACCACTGTTCTTGGTTTGCTAATACTTGGGGATTTGAAGTGCAGCCTCGGCTGTGGTGGTAGTAATCTCCTGGGAAGGGATGGGGCAGGCAGATGCGGGTATAACCAAGGGATCACGAATCTAGGCCAAACCCATGACTTTGTGACCTTTCTAATCTTTAAAAATAGCTTTATGCATGTGTATGTGTATACAAACGGATGCAATGCAGTAACAGATCTGAGCCATAAATGTTACCCAATATTGTTTTCCATATTTTTCAGTATTCTGAAAGGTAAGAAAAGCTAGCAAAGAAAGGCACACTGAACTCTTGTGCAGTAGGACATGAGAGACAGCATCAAGTAGGAAGCAAGAAAAAGAGCACACAGATGGATTTACATAAAATACTTCCATTTCAGTTTAGCCTTGGAGTTTGCTCTGGTACATTTGGTGATCCCTGGATGGCTGGATAACTCTGCCTAGTATTTTCTTCTATGCATGAAGACTGGCCTGTTTGCTGAGTTTGGCACTTCAGTCTAGGTAGTCACAGCAATGGACAGGTCTGTCTGCTTTTTTTTCTTCAGTCTTTCCCACGTCAACAGAAAGAGTTATCCATCACTATATCATAGGAAAAACAGGCTGGGAACACAGCACCCAAAACGTTTGCTTAGGATTCATATCAGTATGCCTCAATTTGAAGAGAATGGAGACCCAAGCAATGCATAGGTCTTTAAAATGCGCTTTCAGAGGCTGCAAAACTAACACAGTGCATCGCTATTCAAGAGAAAATGTGATTGTGATTTAGTTTGACTTGGATTAAACTAGACTGTAGTTAAAATGTCTTGAAATAGACTGAAAAATAGTTGTGCATAAGCTACCTTTCACAGGGGAAATTAACAGTAGTTGCAAACAATTTTTCAGAGCTTCTGGAATAAACATTTAAGCAAGCAACAACGTTAAGATAAAAAAATCACAGAAACCATCAATACAAGTTAGGAGCAGAGCAGTCTTTATGAAGAAATCACCAACCAAAGACAAAGCAGTCTAAGGTGAAGCATGCAAGTAAGCATAGTCCTGGATTCATGGTGGAGAATGCTATTGTAGTGAGGAGCTTTTCCATTTTGTAAATTAATCTTACATCTAAAATTAGCAACAAAACCCATAAAGTTCTTCATGTTATTTAGAATAAAGTCCTACTGTTAATAACAATTAAGCAAATTTCTTCTATCCTCTTCTTCAAGATGCCACAATTTTGAATCCAAATATCAGCATACTTGGCTGCACAAACAAACTTTGAGCTTTTGAATTACACATCTTTGCAGAATAAGGTTTTCACAGTTATCTGAGCTAAGACTGCCCAAATGCCTTTGGTGTTGTGTGATATATGGTATAATATACAAAAATACACAAAACCATACTGGCCTTATCAGGGAACAGCATCTAAAGACACTCAGGGAAAAAAAAGAAAAAGCACCAGCTGCAGATGAGGCAACAGATTTTAGGACTTTTCACCCCACAAAACTAGGAGTAAAAATTAGAGCAGAGAGGATTCATCTCCATAAGCCCCAACAACTTCATAACAGGGACTGGACTGATGTCAAGAAATGGGGTGTCATTCTTTTCACTGAACTTTAGATGCCTGTGAGATGTACCAGACTCTACTGACTGGATCCTCACTAACTGCAAAGGCAGTCTAGAGGGACTAATCCATAAGTAAAACTCTACATCAGACAGCTAAGTCCTATACATGATCACCTACCACGGTTACTAAACATGAATTAGTCATCATCTGCAAGAAAATCAGCTGCTTCAGTGAATGCTTATCAACAGCTACTGAAATAGGTAATGAATCTACTAAATAGAAATAAAATTACCTCAAACATATCAAATTGTATTACTTCAAATAGCTTTTGTATTTGCAAAAGCATGGTCAGACAAGATCCTGCAGGCATCTAAATCCAAAGCAAGTCCTCCATTACTGCTTTCAGCTTCTAGCTAATCCTACTTACACATGATTTCTCAGTTAAATTCTCCATGCACATGAAGATTTGCTTCTGGTCACTCTACCTAACCACCTTCAGATCTTCAGGCTTGGCTTTTCTCTACCTGACTGGTCTGAAGAAACTGATTTGGGCCATTTAAAACATGCCCTGCGTGCATGAAGTGTTAGGCGGAATCCACCTTTAACATGAAATCCCAGTAGTCACTGAGTTCCTCCAGGACACTAATATTAAAAATCAAGGTTAGATTCTATCCTCCCCTCAAAGAAGCTGGAATCATCACCATTCACCAATGATGCCAATTTGCCTACCTTAAAGTCAACAGTTCAGGTGGTCTTCCTCTGTACTGATGAATGGGTTTTGTTTCTATAAAATACTTATAATAGTAAATGAACTAGAGAAACATAATAACCTAACAGCCAGAACATTTATCTAAGTGGTAAGAGCAGTAGAGAGTATTTCTAAGCACTTCGCTTAAGATGACACAGGAGCTCTCATCCTTCTTCCAGTACTTACACAGTTAGTCAGCATCAATAAGAGAAAATGAGAGTTCTTCAGAACATCTAAAGCCCAGGGATTTGGAGTACTGCCCACCAAAGGTATCTCTGTTCAAACCTCCCCAGTGAGAAGAGGGAACCTAATAAAGGGAATTTTCAAATCTTGTGGTTCATGGAAACCCCTGGATGACCAGCTCTGGTTTTAACAATTGCTCTAATCCAAGCTTTTATTACTTAGGTAAAATAGTAATCTATTTGATCTCACATAAAATCTTTTTAGAGTTTTATTTCCAGAAGGGGAAAAAAAAAGTTTATTCTTTGGGTGGATCCAAACTAGGCTTTACTTGTTTGATCTTTCAACCAAGAATTCCTGATACATATTGCCTTACAAGAGAATCATAATCCCTTTCCAATTCCTTATCAACTCATGATCATTCTTGCACTGAACTGCTGTTCCCTGCTCCAGTTAACTAAACTCTGATATAATTACACTAGAATTTACACAGCTCTACAGTGCCAACAAATTTGGTCTGTGCATATGAGTTTCAAACATACTATTGTCCATTTTAATACCATATGTCTGTACCTACCAGACAGACTACCTTGCCAAACAGGAGAATCAGACCAACTATGACAAGTACAACAAATCTTCAGTTCACATCTTAGAAAATACCCATTACAGTATCTGTATTTCTCCTCATGGCATTGACTGAAGACCTGTTGAAGTCTCTTAAGCAAAATTAGACATTTAATCGTATTTATTTGTTCATTGTAGTAGACTCTCATATTCTTTTTTTCTAGTTTGACATTAATTTTGTATTTTCAGAATACAAGCTGCAAGCTCCAAAACTATAGCAGCTCCACAACGACTTCTTTCCTGTGTGTATAACCAACATGTCCTGCAGAAGTATTATGCACTTTGCAGTGAGAGAAAAAAACAAAAAAAGACAAATCAGAGATAACAAATTAATAATGTCTAACAGTAGAATGTGTTCCAGCAATTAAAACCACCCAATATAAATGGGAAGAGTATGCAATGAAATAATTAAGAAATGGGTTTTAATTTGCGATGTAAAGAGCTAAGTGAGCCAGCTGTACGGAATCATAACAAAGAGAATAACTCCAAATGGGAGCCAAATGAGCAATCCCACCAACCTGTAAGACAGCAAACAGCAAGAGGGATGGGGAGAACTAAATCAGAAACAGAGCGTAAGTTACAGAAGGAAACAAACATGAAGCATATGGGAGAATACTCACAACACGTTACTGTTTAATTAGATAATTTAATGGATAAGGACACTTCTGCAGACATCATAAACAAAGATGAATGGAAAATGTGTTACTAATAAAACTGGGTAACCTAACTGCACTACAACTGTAATTTGATCAGTCACAAGTTCATATGTAATTCAAACCAAAAAACAATATTTTGATACAGTATTTTGCTACTGCATCTAGTAGTAGAACATAGAGTATTGAAGTTGACATTCTCAACTGAACTTCCAAGCACTTTGAGAAACCAAAAAACCACAACTGTTCACAATCCAATGCTTGCACCCAGATTTGCATTCCAATTCTATTTTGAACACGCAAGATTTGTCTTTTGGATGAAGAATTTGGAATGACCTTTTCTTTCTATTTTCCCTTTTCTAAAATAATTTTTTGCTTGCGTGAAGCCTCTGAAATGGAGATCACATCTTAAGTTAAAATTAGCATAAGAATGGAATTGTAGGTCCTGGCTATGTTTTCATACTTTTATTTTATACTGCATAGCAGCCTGACACAGGTATCAGCACAGGTTAATTGCTTTCAGGATAAAACCAAAATGCAACAAGTAGGGCTAAAGGACAGCAAGAGAAACAAAATGGTTTTGAAGGCCTTTGTGATCTCCACAGGCACTCTTCCTGAACAAGGAAGATTTTTGAAGTCAGTTGCATACATGCAAGTCATTACAGCTATTTAAAGTTCTGCACATGTTGATGCTTTATGGCAGTTTATGCCCTTATGCTTAAATCTTCCAAGCAGGTACAGCCTTCTCAAGTTGTGCAAGACATGACAGTTCATTAGGAATCGCAGCTTCAAACTTTAAATGAACAGATGAATTCATGGTAAAGGACAGAAGCAAAAATATTAGCAGAGGAAAGTGTAAAAAAAAGGGTAATTTCTTTTGATAATTATTTACAAACTCCACTCTAAGTGAATGTGCAAATTTCAAGTGGCTTTACCACTTTTTGAGACTGTAAAACACCCTGGGATACAGCTTCAAAACTTAAGTCCGCTTGGAAACCAAAATAGAAATTGAAAGACCATCTGGAAGGGCACTAAAACTGTATGTTGATACCTCTAAAATCCACATGTTATTCAAGATTAGTTTCTCACCTTAGCTGCAGTCAAGTTGCATATTTCTGGGTCATTGCTCTCCTAGTAAATCTTTCAACTACACTTTCTGTAGAGGAGCAAAAAGCGTAATTTCCAAAAAAAAGAAAAAAAAAAGTAGAAAAGTAGATTTTAGGCACTGACATTCCAAGAAAATGCACAGACATGAAAATAAAGCTTCACTAATGGAAATTGGGTGGTGGGGGGAAGTGTGTTTGCCTCCAGGATTAGAAGACTGTATTAGGTCAAAACGTTTTGACACTGGCTGTATCCTTAATGGTGCTGCCATTTAGCACAGTCAATAATGGGAACTTTGTATACAAAGATGTGAAATGAGCAGTTGCTTGGATTAAATATATCACAGTTTAAAAAACAAAAACCCAACCCATCCACCCATCAACTTACAAGTTGTTAGTGACACGCTTCCCACAATGAATAGTGTTTGGGGTAATGGGTAACTTGATGCAAAACACTGTTCACTGCTTTTTTAGTTTCTAAACCACCTTGGTATCAAAAGAACATATAGAAAAATTGCTTTGGGTTTCTCTTCTCATTTATCAAAACTACGGAAGTGTAGAGCTAGCAATGCTCCTGCCAGTTTCAGTTCTGCTCTTCAGAAACTAATGGGCAGCAAGAGCTGTCACCAGCTCCTCCCGGCTTCTTGGAGATCGCAGGAGACTAATGCTCAGACGTTATGGCTGGTGGAAAAAGGGCAATAACAAACACCAGAAGACTGTTTTTCTCCTCATTCTGTTAGGAAACATAAATTCCTTAGAAAGAAGAGACAAGAAAGAATTTTTATCTAGAGGTGAGAAGTGACAATGAAAACAAGCTACTTGAATGTTGCTTAAAGAAGGGCCTTGAATTTCGTGTGGATGTACAAGGGAATATTGTTACAAACCTACAAATACCTTTACAGATATTTTATTATTTTTATTTTTGCAAACACCTTCTAAGACATGACAAATTTTAAGGAACTAAAAGCTTAGCATGAAAACCTGTACATATTTTGGTTTAGTTCATCCGCAAGAATGATAACGTTATCAAAAATTTCCAGAACACTTTAAGCCCTCATTTGCAAGCAGTTTCACAGCCACAGGTATTTTATGTACAAAAACTTGACAAGCAAGGTTGACAAACTATTAAAGCAGGACAAAAATGAGATTCGTCCTTTAACTTTGCCAGTTGCTCACTCAAAATTTTGTTGATGTTTCATTTTTATCTTGTAGTTGTTTTCAAGTTGTGGTTCTTAGCTACCTTTGTATTTGTTCAGTTAATTGGTTCTCAGCTAATTAATGCAAATCTAATGCTTTAAAAGGACTTCTATCAGTCCATCAAACACTTGGTACTGACTTGTTTGTTACCCTTCTTTAACAAGGTGCAGGTAGATCCTCATTAAATTGTTGAAATCAGCAACCAATTCACACTGGTTAAAGATATGTACGTGAAACCACTACACTTAAACGTACTGATTTTTTAGAGATATTAGACTTATTTGTACCTGTAAGGAAGGGCAACAACTGTTTTCACGCAAGTACCCAAATCCAAAACTCATGTACCTTTCTGTGAGTACAATTAATTTTGAAAAAATCCCTCCAGCGTTTTACGCAACTCTGTATCCATTTTACCCCTGTACCTCTTTTGCAGGCATTTCTGATTGTACTGATTTTTGGGGAAGCTTCAGATGCAAGGTACTTCCACAACCTAGTAGTGTTAGCTCATTTTCTAGAGACATCTTGTGCTGCTTCCATCAGATGAGGTGGTAAGTTCCAATCTGTGAACATACTGCACATGGAGACAATGTAGAATAGCGAAAGGCCTCAAACTCAGTAGTGTATCAATTACTTTTTTAAAAGTATCCCATTAATAGAAACTCTTTCACTGAAATGGAATTTATTTGGATAAAACAACTCCCCAGAAGCACAGAACTATAAATTCTACAGAGTCATCCCCAGATAATTAAAAAAAAAAAAAAAAAGGAAATAAGAAAGCCTAGGAAAAAAGGAAGCTTATTTAATTATTTTATTGCTTCAGGTGAAAAGAGTAAATAAATAGTACAAGTGTTTGATGGTAAAGTTTTAATTTGTAACACATTAAGTATGTTTATTAAGCCCAAACAAGGTTATTAATTATCCATGAAAAACGGATCCCTTCCCTTCTTACGCTTTAAGGCATGGAAGTTCATACCTCTTCTCCTCTTTGTAAAAGCAGGAAGTATGACTAAGGAGAGCCCGAGAATGACAGATTGCACGGGCGGCGGGATCAGCACCCCTCGCAGCCGCCTGTTGGTTGCGTGGCTAGACCCGTAACGCACAGGTTACCGCCCCGAGGAGAGCCAGCCCGAGCGGACTCCGCCGCGCTGCCCTCCCCGCACGGCTCACCGCCCGGTCCGGTTGCGGCGGGAGAGTCGGGGGGCGGGGATGGGGATCAGGCTGCAGAGGCGGGGGAGGAGCGGACCCC
>NW_008602340.1:3925-4173 GCF_000691845.1 Merops nubicus | reverse complement strand
AATAAAATGCACCAGTACAGGTTAGAGATGATTTGCTAGAGAGCAGCTCTGTGGAGAGGGACACTGGAGTCATGGAGGACAACCAGTTGTCCATGGGACAGCAGTGTGCCCTTGTGGCCAGGAGGGCCAGTGGTATCCTGGTGTGCATTAAGAAAAGTGTCCAGCAGAACAAGGGAGGTCCTGCTCCCCCTCTACTCTGCCCTGGTGAGACCTCACCTGGAGTATTGTGTCCAGTTCTGGGCTCCCCC
>NW_008602340.1:0-3882 GCF_000691845.1 Merops nubicus | reverse complement strand
TGGGGGACTGGAACACCTGCCCTGTGAGGAGAGGCTGAGAGACCTGGGGCTGTTTAGTCTGGAGAAGAGAAGACTTAGGGGGGATCTAATTAATGTGTATAAATATATGCAGGCTGGGTGTCAGGAAGGAAGGGGCAACCTCTTCTCACTTATGCCCTGCGATAGGACACGGGGCACTGGACACAAGCTGGAGCACAAGAAGTTCCACCTCAACATGAGGAAGAACTTCTTTACTGTAGGGGTTACAGAGCACTGGAACAGGCTCCCCAGGGAGGTTGTGGAGTCTCCTTCCGTGGAGACTTCTCAGACTCATCTGGATGTGTTCCTGTGTGACCTGCCCTAGGCTAGATGGTCCTGCTCTGACAGGGGGGTTGGACACGATGATCTCTGGAGGTCCCTTCAACCCTGAACGTTCTGTGATTCTGTGATATCTGAGAAGTTGTGGCAGAACGATGAAGTTCCCACTGACTGGAAAAGGGGAAACATAATCCACATTTTTAAAAAGGGAAAAAAAGAGGACAGTCCTATTCTGAGCTGCATCCAAAGCATCACGACCAGCATGTCAAGGGAGATGATTCTCTCCCTGTAGCCAGCCCTTGTGAGACCCCACCTGGAGTAGTGTTCAGCTCCTCCCAACATAAGAACAAGCAAATTCAGAGAAGGGCCATGAAGATTAGAGGGCAGGAGCATCTCCTGCTATGAAGACAGGATTAAAGAGTTGGGGTTGTTCAGCCTGGAGAAAAGGAGGCTTCAAGGATACCTTACTGCAGCCTTACAGTATCTAAAGGGGGCCTACAAGAAAGCTGGGGAGGGACTTTTTACAAGAGCTTGTAGTGACAGGACAAGGGGTAATGTGTTCAAACAGGAAGAGGGAAGATGTAAGGAAGAAGTTGTCTGCTGTGAGGGTGGTGAGGCACTGGAACAGGTTGTCCAAACAAGCTGTGGGTGCCCCATCCCTGCAAATGTTCAAGGCCAGGCTGGATAGGTCTTTGAGCAACCTGCTCTAGTGGGAGGTGTCCCTACCCATAACAGGGGGGTTGGAACTAGATTATTTACTCTAAGGTCCCTTCCAACCCAAACCATTCCAAGGTTTGATGATTTTGAACTATAGGCAGCACAGGCTGAGGCACAGTGTGGCTTGCAGCAAGGTGAGAAGCAGCCATGCAGCTGCAGCACACCCTAGGCACCATCCACCTCCCTGCTCTCCCAAAAGGGAGACAAACTGCAGCTGTGAGACAGCCAACACAGGGGCAAACAGTGGAGGAGCCACCTCGCCCAGATTTACAGAGGATGAGGAAAGCAAGATGACAGGATAGCAGCTGGCTCCTAGAGATTACCAAGCACCTCTCCAAAAAAGCAGCACTCTGTTGCCAGCTAGAGGGAATCCAGATGCTGTGTTCTATAACCAGTACCCACCACCCTCCAGGTGGCAGCCAGCACTACCTGTGGAGATGAAGGGGCTGGGTATGTGCAGGTGTGGCATGAAAAGGGCACAGTCAGCTGACAGCACTGCAGTGAAAGGCACCCGCCCTCCTGTGCGGGGCTGCCCTGGAGTTGTGTCCCACTGACCCCACAGAAGCACACTCTGAGGGTCACAGACCAGACAGTTTGGCTAAACATGAAAATATGGGAGTGTGGAGACTGCTTAAAGCACTTGGTCCGTTTAAATCAAAGCCTGTATGGTAGAAGCTGCTGTGCTAGAACAACTGCATCTGGAGAAAAGAACCTAACATACCACACCCACATGTTTTTGAACCCCTCCAGGGATGGGGACTCCCCCACCTTGCTAGGCAGCCTGGTCCAATCCCTCACCACTCTGCCAGGAAAGAAATTCCTCATAACATACAATAGAAACCTCCCCAAATATGTGTCTCTTCATTCCTGAGCTGTGGCTTTTTTTGGATACACCAAAGCCACGTCACCAGCAGTCACAGTTGCTCGTACATCTTTTAGGATATCTTTTTTTCCCCTCCTCTATAGCTGTTTTTCAGTTACCCTAAGTTTTGGTTCAACAAGCTCATAAGCTATTTCCAGAGCCTCATCAGTCTCTCAGCAGAGTTCTACAGTATGATGGATTCCACCACATCCACTATCAGAAGGGTCAGGCACAGACGAAGGGGAGGAGGTGTTGCCCTCTATGTCAAGGAATGGATAAACTGTGAAGAGTTGTCCCTGAATAACAGCCAGGAGAAGGTTGAGAGCCTATGGGCAAGAAGAATTAGGGATCACAACAAGAAAGGGAGCCTTGTGGTTGGTGTTTACTAGAGGCCACCTGATCCAGGGGAGGCTATTGATGAAGCCTTCATACTCCAGCTCCAGAAGACATCACACTTGCAGGTTTTCATCCTGCTGGGGGACTTTAACCACCCTGACATTTGCTGGAAAAGTAGCAGGACAAGCTGCAGGCCATCCAGGAGATTCCTGGAGTGCCTGGATGACAACTTTTCAAAGCAAGTAATAGACAGCCCTACCCGAGGGGATGTGGTTTTGGAGCTAATGGTGACCAACACAAGTGAACTCGTTGGGGACGTCAAGATTGGAGCCAGCCTGGGCTGCAGTGACCATGCTCTGGTTCAGTTCACAGTGCTAAAGGGTGTAAGACAGATGAAACCTGTACACTACAAAGTCAGCACCCTAAACTTTAGGAAAGCAAACTTCCAGCTCTTCAAGGAGTTGCTCAACAGGACCCCTTGGGAGACAGTCCTCAGATAAAGGAGCAGAGCAGAGCTGGCAGATCTTTAAGGAGGCTTTGCATAGAGTGCAGGAGCTCTCAGTACCCATGTGCCGGAAATCAGGCAAGAAGGGGAAGAGACCAGCAGGGCTGGGTCATGAACTACTGGCTGAACTAAAGGACAAGGTGAAACTGCACAAACAGTTGAAACAGGGACAGGTATCCTGGGGGGAATGCAGGGAAGCTGCCCGGTTATGTAGAGAGAAAGTCAGGAAGGCCAAGGCTCAACTAGAGCTGAACTTGGCAAGGGATACAAAGAAAACCAAAAATGGATTCTAGAAGTATCTAAATCACAAAAGGAAGGTCAAAGGCGGCGTACCCCCTGGTGACAGACAATGCTGAATTAGTAACAATGGACAAGGAGCAGGCTGAGGTACTCAATAACTTTTTTGTCCCAGTTTTCACTGGCAACCTCTCTCCTCACAGACCTCAAGTTGGTTGGCCCACAGGACAAGGACCTGGTGGACAAAGTCCTTCCCATTGTAAGCAAGGACAAGGTTCACGACTACCTGAGGAACCTGAACATAAATAAGTCCATGGGACCCGATGAGGTGCATCCCAGAGCACTGAAGGAATTGGCTGATGCAGTCGCTGAGCCACTCTCCATCATATTTGAGAAGTCCTGGTAGTCAGGTGAAGTCCTTAGCGACTGCAAAAAGGGGAACATTGTGCCCATCTTTCAAAAGGGGAAAAAAGATGACCCTGGGAACTACTGACCTGCCAGCCTCACCTCAGTGCCTGAGAAGATTATGGAGCAGATCCTCCTAGAAGACATGCTAAAGCACATGGAGGACAGGGAGGTCATCCTAGGTAGTCATCTTGGATTTGCTAGGGGCAAGTCCTGCCTGACCAACCTGGTGGCCTTCTACAATGAAGTGACTCATCAGTTGACATGGACGTTGTCTATCTGGACTTCTCCAAGGCCTTTTACACGGTCCCCCTCAACATCCTTATCTCTAAGTTGGGGAATTATGAGTTCAAGGGGTGGACTGTTCAGTGGATAAAGAACTGGCTGGACGGTGGCATCCAGAGAGTGATGGTCAATGACTCAACGTCCAGATGGAGGAAGGTGATGAGTGGTGTTCCTCAGGGGTCTGTGCTGGGACCAGTGTTGATTAATACCTTGATTTATCTTGATTTCAGTAAGGCGT
>NW_008602339.1:0-2528 GCF_000691845.1 Merops nubicus | reverse complement strand
TCTGAAAGGTCTCTTCCAACCCAAACGGTTCTCTCTCTGTGGGAAAGTTTTACACTGATTTTTTTTTAGCATGAACACGTCTGCACTTTCTGCTTTACATACGAGCACCTCCTCTTTTGGGAACAAGATCCAAGGCCCATTTTTAAGGCAGTCACCTCTATGCACAGGCACTCACCTGTGCAGCTCTGGTCTTGCACACTCAATTTTTTTTTAGGTCCTAGATGACACATTCACCTCTGTCAGCTTGCTTCAGGAGACAGGACATCTGTCCCTGTGTGATACCAGAGAAGCAGCTGCTCCTGCTGCAGCAGCCAGGGCACCCTGGTGGATCCCTGTGGAGCAGCACACTGCTCCCCTGGGTGACAGAGCTGCTGGAGCTGGGGCTGGTGTTGGCCCAGCAGCTGCAGGGACACTGCTCATTGGACTGGGACTCAGCCCCAGGGGCAGATGCACACTCGGGCTGCTCTCCCTTTGCCCCTCTGAGTGTTTTTTTCCATGACACCAGGCAGGTAGAGAGGCCAAAATTGCACGCTTGGTATTAAGACGACTTAACAATAGGAAGTCATCAGTTTGTTTTCTAGCTCCTAATGCAACGGTTGCCATAAGAACACAAATTATGTGTACATTTTAATGCATCTATGCTTCATAATTATGCATGGTTGTGTGCTGTTATAATTGACATAAAATATAAAACAGGTCAAAGAGCAGCTATTAAAACTATTTTTCATTTTGCTTCCTGACAGCCAGCGACATCAATGCCTGCTGCATTTAATAGGACCATACAGGGACTGCAAAGATAGTTCTATAATTTCAACCGTATTAAAGCCTCCAGAACTTGCGACCTAATTATTTCCTGCAGTGTCTTGTTGTAAACCGTGTGGCTTGGTTTGGAATGTTGCTCGTTCTCAGATTAAACAATTGGGCTACCTTAAATTAGCATGGAGGGGGAAAATCATAAAACTTTCGGATGGATTTGGCAGAGGTCGTCCTGTTAGGTGAAGAGAGATCCCCGGAGCAATGATTTTCTGCCACCCCAGATGAAAAAATTGTGTTGGAATTGTGCTAATTCTGTGCAGTTATTTTGATCACTGAAGTAAATTCTACTAAAGGGCTAAATTGTAGTTGTACTCTAACTATAGAGTGAGAGAAAGGGAAAAAAAAAACAGAAGAGAATTTATCAGGTGTCCCTCCTCTTGGCAATGGCTGCGTGAGGACAAAGCAACAGGGTCCAGCCTGCCTCATTTTCACTCATTATTGATCGTGGCTTGTGTCAGCACCAGTGTGGCCAGCAGGAGCAGGGCAGGATCGTCCCCCTGCACTGGGCAGGCTGCCCCTTGAGTCCTGGGGTCAGTTTTAGGCTCCTCACTTTGAGAGGGACCTTGAGGGGGACCAGAGGAAATGGCCTCATGTTGCCCCAGGGGAGGGTTAGGTGGGATGTTAGGAGAAACTTCTTCCCTGGAGGGGTTACCAAGCACTGGCCCAGGGCAGAGGTGGAGTCCCCAGCCCCGGGGGGACTGAAAGGCCGTGGGGATGTGGTGCTGAGGGACACGGGTCAGTGCTAACAGTTGGACTTGATGACCTTAAAGGTCTCTTTGAACCAAACCAATTCTATGGTTCTGTGATCCTCTCAATGCCAGAGCAGTCGAGGGCTCCCGTTCCCTGGCGGGTCATTAGATTTCTTTTGGAATCCATGCTGGTCTGTATTTCATAATAAATCCTGTTAAAATTGGGTTTGAGAGGGACATCTAGCCTGGACTGAGAAATACCCATGCTGATGTCTGCGTGAGAGCTGCTGACCCTGCCCGAGCCCCCGTGAGCACTGGCTGCACTCCTGTGCCAGCAGGACCCCGTGGTCGTGGGGTTCCCAGGGTCCCTGGGGACCTGCTGCAGTGCCCCTGGAGAGGATGGGGCTGCAGCCCGTGCTGCGAGCTCCACATCTGCTGCAGAGTTCAGGAGCAGGCTGCGGGGAGGGGGGGTTGTCCCTGCCTGGGCTCGGGGTGGCTGCCCAGCAGGGCCGGGGTCACGGCTGCAGCCGAAGCACCAGCAGCTCCTCACAGGCGCTGGCACCGCCGGGCCCCACGTGCCAGGTCTGCTTAGGGGCTGGATATTTCAGCAGGCTGGTAATGGCCTTTAGAGGACCTTTCAGTTCTAGCTGGCTGCTTCGAGCCCAGTTCGTGGGTAGTGACTGAAAGTTATTGCCCAATTTGTAGCGGATGAGGAATGAACTCAATCCTGTTTCCTAAGATAGAGGCAACCACGTCCCAGAGAGAACCATCATAAATGGGACTTGTTAGCAGCCTGACAGGGAGGGCGAGGTCTGAGGGGGCATGAAGGCCAAGCTCATCTGATTGAGCGTGTTGGCTGTGGAGCATGGAAAGCTCTCATGGCAGCCTTTCTGTCTCTCTTCAACACACCAAAGGTCTGCCCTTCCCAAGAGAGGTCTGTGGCTTTTCAACATGAGTGGCCGTGGCGTGGTCTTCCTTCAGTCTTCTGTCACACTCCCTGAAGTGCTGGGGTCTGAACCCCCA
>NW_008602338.1:29514-32357 GCF_000691845.1 Merops nubicus | reverse complement strand
TCCAAAATATATTTTTGCATAGTTATAGGTAACATTTTTTGAGTAGTCTTTGATTCAGTTACCATTTAATGACCTGAATTTTAGTTCAGTGTCTCAGTTGTTTCTGATTGTGAAATTTCAAGTCCATCTACAGATCTTTACTGAGAGAGCAATTCCCTGGCTTAAGTGTTCCCAAAGCTTGTTTTGGTGTGAACCTGAATCAATAACACTAATGGGAAAGAAATAGCTAAATGCTCTTCACACTCAGTATCGCACGTCTGCAAGAGATGTTTCCACTGTGGCACCAGTAAGATTGTATTTCCCCTGAGAAGCACCCAAACATCATCACTGCTCCTGTGACTTCTTTGTATGCACTTTAAATCCATCTGAACAGTGAGTTAAGGGAATCCTCAGTGTCCTACCTATGAACCTTTGCTTTTTCTGAACTCATTCTTTCTTTTGATTCACTTGATAGAAGAATCCAAAAACAAAGAACATGCAATTAAACTTTAAACCATCAAGAAATCTAAATACAGACATCTCTTGCACTGCTGTTTACTTTTTTTTCTTTTGGTTAGTCTGTTTTTTACTCTTTCTGAACAAACTTCATCAAAACTTACTCTTGACTAAGGCCAATTAACATCCCTTCTTTCAGAATTATTTTCTTTCTATATTTGCTTTGCTCTGTAAAATATAAAAACCTTTAATAGCTGAAGCACAAAATGTAAACAGAGTGTGAACAGCAGATATGATTTCTAAGGGCATTGTTAGGCTTTCTATTTTACCAGATTTTGGTAGACCTTCAGTAAGATACTTTTTTTAAATTTTGTTTTTGTTATTGACTTTTATTTCACAAAATACTTTTTAAAAAATTGTGTTGTTGATACCAGAAAAAAAGCTGTAATGAAGCAATCCTATTATTCCCTCTAAAGGTCAAAGAGAAATAGTTAAATACAAGGCTCTACAAAGAATTAGACAGTGATTCAATGGGTAGAATGGCAGCACTGAAGTCAGTCACTTAGAAATGATAGAGCATTTCATGTTGGAACTCATGTTAACAGCAGAGAGCAAAGGAACATTATCAGGAGAGACTGCACCTACTACCATCATGTATTATTATGTTGCCAGGATGAAGAAGTGTTCTGGCAATGACTAGGCCTAACAGGAACGACATAACCAGCAGGAAGATGAACCAATAGGTGGAATGTGTTGAGTACAAAAAGGTCACATCATGAATGATCTCTGGGGGTATAAACAAGTGAATTAGTTTGCATACAACCGACATTACCCCAAACGATCCCAAAAAAGACATAATTCAACTGACAATAGGTGGTACAAACAGTGAACAAAGGTTTCCCATGGATGGAACGGGAAACAACCAGGCCAGAAAGTTGAACACATAAGATAAAGGTGCCCACATGGCAACTCTCACCCGATTAACCCACATTCACAAATGTCTGAACTGACCAGTGCCCAGTTCCAGGAGAGTCAGGAGGCCTTCCCTGAACCAGGAAGCTCTGGGGAGTGCACTTCACAGGCAGACACTCCTCCCTTCCTGCAAGTGGTCCCAGCTTTTATCCCCAAGCGGGACACCTGACCTTTGTCAACTCAATGCGGGACCCCTGGGGCTCATTTCCTCTATATCTCTCGCTGCAGAGCCATAGGTGGAATGTGTTGAGTACAAAAAGGTCACATCATGAATGATCTCTGGGGGTATAAACAAGTGAATTAGTTTGCATACAACCGACATTACCCCAAACGATCCCAAAAAAGACATAATTCAACTGACAATAGGTGGTACAAACAGTGAACAAAGGTTTCCCATGGATGGAACGGGAAACAACCAGGCCAGAAAGTTGAACACATAAGATAAAGGTGCCCACATGGCAACTCTCACCCGATTAACCCACATTCACAAATGTCTGAACTGACCAGTGCCCAGTTCCAGGAGAGTCAGGAGGCCTTCCCTGAACCAGGAAGCTCTGGGGAGTGCACTTCACAGGCAGACACTCCTCCCTTCCTGCAAGTGGTCCCAGCTTTTATCCCCAAGCGGGACACCTGACCTTTGTCAACTCAATGCGGGACCCCTGGGGCTCATTTCCTCTATATCTCTCGCGCAGAGCCAGCCGCACCCTGGGGGGAAGCTATAAGGCAAACTCACCATCTCTTTATGAAGGGCTGTGGGAATCACCCATATGTCAACCTTAATTCGAGGCTCGGGGTTCAAACCCCAGAATTTCAAGAAGTTAAAGAAAGATGAGAAAATAGTCATTAGCTACTGAATATATGGCTGCAAGGATCGTGATTTGTTTTTTCTTTATTACTTCAGTAAATATTCAAGGTTATAGTTGTCATTGGAACATCTTGAAAGCAGTACTTGCAATTGCAAGTTTGTTTCAGCCACATTTTTCTTCGTAGTCCTCTGAAGTCTTATAGATACATGTACATGGTTAAGTCTTCACTGTTTAGGAAATGGCCACGTTAAAAATGAGAAAAAAACCCTTGTGTTAGAATAGCTCTGAAGGCTTCAGACTTCACTGTGTATGCTGTGACTGCTTTCTGCCTATGCCTATACTTGTGATTATGCATCTCCAGTATTTCAAGTGGTGAAATTTAGGCTCTTACTATGTTCATATGAGGTCACAGCAAAGCAAATAGTGTATTTCTTCTATAGTGGAAAAAAAAAAAAAATGTTTCTGCTCCTTCTTTCCAACCATGAGGAAAGACTTGATAGGGAAATGAGTGTTCCAATCTTATTATGAATAATTTTATTAATTAATCATCTATTATTTTTTTTTTTTTATTTTGCCCTTTTTCCAAAACTAAAGTCCCAGTGAGCACTAAAAAAATACTTTGCCTTTAAC
>NW_008602338.1:0-29372 GCF_000691845.1 Merops nubicus | reverse complement strand
TTTTTTTTTTTTATGTTGACCATTTTACCAAACTCAAGTGCCAGTGAGCACTCAAAGAATACATTGCCTTTAACTGCTAGAGGTAAATATTCGAATCTATGTTTGGACAAAAAAATACTGCTTACAACATTGTTCCTCCAGACTTGTTATTAGACTCCTAGCTATCACTTTATTTAAAAAAAAATAATCAACATCATTTATCAGTGAATAGGATGATATAAATTTTACCTGGAATATGACTTCCTCTAATGTGCAAAGCCAAATGCATGTATGATTTGTGTTGCTTAGAAAGTGGACAGCTTCATTTCTTGATTGCTAGAATTTGTGAATGACCTTTGGGATTAGTTCCAGTTAAACTGTGTTGCAATAGCCTAGTTTAGATGTATATAACTGTCTAAAAGCTTTAGTAATGTGCATCAGTCATTTTATGAGGAAAGTTAAAATGCACAACAATACAATTGTAATGGGTCACAAGGCCCCTCATTAGTAAATTTTGAAGGCAGTTGAAGCAGATCACATGCAGCCATGAGATACCTGTGTGTGGGAAAGCCAACCAGATAACTGCAATCACTTACAAAAACTCTGTCTAGTAATAGATGTGCTGGGTCGACCCTGGCTGGATGCCAGGAGCCCACCAATGCCACTCTATCACTCCCCTCCTCAGCTGGACAGGCAAAAGAAAATATAACAGAAGGTTTCTGGGTTGAGGTAAGGGCAGGGAGTGATCATTCAGTGATTACTGTCAAGGGCAAAACAGATATGACTTGGGGAAAATTGGTTTAAATTATTACTCAGAGTAGGACAACAAGAAATAAAATAAAATATTAAGTCACCTTCCTCCCACCCTCCATTCTTTCTAGGCTTAACTTTACTACCGATTTCTCGACCTCTTCCCTGCTGAGTGGTGCAGGAAGATGGGGAATGGGGGATTATGATCAGTTCATCACACGCTTTTTCTTCTGTTCCTTCGGGCTCAGGGGGAGGATTTCTCAAACTATTCCCATGCTCCAGCCTGGGGTTCCTCCCATGAGAAACAGTCCTCTGTGAAGTTCTCCGATATGAGCCTTTCCCACAAGCTACCATTCTACATGAGCTGCTCCAGTGTGAGTTCCTTCCATAAGGTGTAGTCCTTCAGGAGCAGACTGCTCCAACATGGGTCCCTCATGGGATCACAAGTCCTGCCAGCAAATCTGCTCCAGCATCGGCTCCTCTCTTTCCACAGGTCCACAGGTTCTGACAAGAGCATGCTCCAGGTCAGGCCTCCTTTGGGCATCACTTGCTCCAGCATGGGGTCATCCACAGACTGCAGGTGAATATCTGCTCCACCAGTAACCTCTGTCTTCTGCAGGGGGAAAGTCTCCCTCACCACGGTCTTCACCACGGGCTTCAGGGCAATCTCTGCTCTGGTGCCTGGAGCACACTGTTCTTCTACACTGACCTTGGTCTGCGTATAGTTGTTCTGACTGCAATTGCTGTACAAGTTCTTTCCTCGCTTCTTAAGCATGTTATCAAGGAGACAATATGGCCAATGCTGATGTGCTCAGCCTTGGCTAGTAGCAGGTCTGTCTTGGAGCCAGCTGTCATTGTTTCTATCAGACATAGGGGAAGCTTCCACAGCTTCTCACAGAAGCCACTGCTGTAGCTCCCCACTACCAAAACCTTGCCATGCAAACCCAATACAGTAGAGAAGGTTGCTAGCTGATATGGAACATTTTCTTAGCTGTACTGCAGCTCTTTGGCTTTGGGACCTCAATGATTACTGCCCTACAGTAGCAGGCTCAATATGAGGATAAGACTGAATATGTAGCTACACCTACAAGCAGCTGCTCTTGTGCAAGCTTGCAAAAACTATCCTCCTAATCAGAACATCTGAGCCATCCATGCTAAATGAAAGAATTTACTTATACTTTCTAAGTAATATCATCGTGTACCAAAGGCTAGAATGTGCTGCATGTGTCTTTCTTGCATACTTCTTTTGAGGTGGACTTGAGACAAGATGTATCTTGACCTTATAATGTAACATTTCTTTGTTGATGATAAATGAATCTCTAGTAATGTTCAACCAGATCATATCACATCTGTGCTGTCATCACAAAACCACCTGGACAATGAAGTTTTCAATTACCAAAACTTCCCTCATCTGCTCAGACTTCCAGCTTGTTTTTATGCAGAATATGAAATAAAATCAGGTTATGTTTAACTTAGCATGTTCCTCACACTAACATCAGGCTCCTAGAGAAATACCAAGTGACAGTACCAAATTAATTCAGAATCAGAGCTTTGAAGACGCTTGTACTGTCTTCTGTAGCTAGTACTATCTGCTGGAACAAAACCGATGGATGTGACCTTCCACATCCTAAGACAGGGACAATACTGTTACTCTCATCCCACTTTATTGCTGCACCTCAGTGGTATTTATGAGGTACATTATGAAGTAGGGACACACATCAGGGATAGATTTACAGAATAATTTGGTGTGGAAGGGATCTCAGGAGGTCTCTATTCCATTTTTCTGTTCAAAGCAGGGTCAGCTAAGAAATCAAAGGAGGTTGCTCAAAGCTGTATCCAGTTAGGTGTTGAAAACCTCCAAGGACAGACTGTACAACCCCTGTGGACAACCCATTCCACTCCTTGGCTGTCCTCATGAAGAAAAGATTCCGCCTCATATCCACTTTTAACCTGTTTCTTTGGTTTATACTCTTTGTCTCTCATCCTTCTACCATACACTGCTGTGAAGAGCCAGACTTTGTCCTATGAATCTCTTTTTAGGCACTAGAAGACTGATATTACTAAGGCTAAACAAGCCCCATTTCCTGTTCAAAATGTGCTCCAGATCCTCAACCATCTTAGTAGCCCGCTGCTTTCTGTTGAACTTCCTCCAGTTGATCAACATCTTTCATTTATTGGGAAGCCTGAAACTGGGCACAGTATTTTATAAAATGTTGAGTTATGAGGATAATGACTTCCCTCAATCTACTTGCTATGCTTATGAGATAGATAAATCTGTTATGTTCACAAAGTATTGGTTCTCCAATTTTTTATTTTGTTCCTGACTGTTTGCCTGACATTAAACATATTCCTGGTACCACAAGATTACACTTTGTTTTATTGTGTGCACCCTTTTGCCAGCAACCATTCTATTTCATAGCCTTCCTGTTACCATCTGATAACCTTGTTGCTGCACCAAAATCAGGATGAATATTAGCAATTTACAAGTCCATTGGAGAACTCTTCAAGTTCATTGAAGTTAAATCATTTGAGAGCTAAAGAATATGCAAAAAGTTGTCTAACATTGAAAATTACTGAATCAGAAAGCATTAGAATCTGGAAAAGCAATTGGGAGAATTATTGTGTATACTTAATCTGTTGCTTAATTTCCTCAGCTTTACCTTTCAATGACTGCTATAAACAGGTCACTGAATTAGATGGATCTGTGATCTGACCTTGTAAGGCCATTTCTGCTTTCATTGCTACAAAAGGATGGTAATCATGGTCATATTTGACATAGGAACTGTTTATGTGACTAGAGTGTAGCTATAAATCATGTACTAATAGGGTATACCTCTCATATTAAGTCAGGTCTCAAGTACAACCAAATAATAGTATAAATCTCACCTTTCATGACTGTTAACATCTCTGTATCACAGTCTAATCTAACAAGTGACTATGTCCCAAAAAGTAAATTTCTTCACACAAACATTCAGGAAAATATTTCCAAGTTAATTTAAACTGTGAGTCTGAATAGGATTATTTAACTCACAGGATCATAGAAACAGAAGATTTCTGATAGGAGATGACCTCAAGAGGTCACCTTGACTTTAGACCATGTTACTAAGTAACCTGACCTTTAGACCAGGTCTCATAAGCATCTAATGGCAGAGGTTACGTAACTCATCTGGTAACTTGTTCCAATGCCTAGTTATTTTCATAGTGTTTTTTTGTTTTTGTTTTTGTTTTTGTTTTTGTTTTTGTTTTAATATTCTATATTCCTGTAGCAGTCTGAACTTCCCCTGTTGCAATTTATGATTCTTGCCACTGATCCACCTACTATATATGTGTGTAAATGCTTCAGCTCTGTTGTCCTGATAATTTCCTTGTAGGTACCAGAGAGTTGCAATTAGATTCTTTTATTTTGGGTTCCAAAACTGAACATAGCATTCCTGACACATTAAAATATGGTCAAGCATAATTTATCCTCAGTGAATCCATACCAGCTATTCCCAAACACTTTTCACCTTTCAGGAGAGGAGAGATGTGAAGGTGAAAGAAAAAAGGGGTGATAACCAAAATCACACTGCTTAAAAAAGAAGAAAGTGTAAAAAGAATAGTTTTCAAGCTTCATGTCTATATCCACTGGAAATAGGACCACTCTTAAGAGATCAGGTTTGACAGTTTCTTCTTACATAAAGAATAAAGGAAACTTGGGAAGGGGACACTTAGTAGTATTTCCATACCAGTGAAGTCAGGAAACAGGTATTCACACTCCATGGGTGTTCAAATAGTTGCTTTTTGTGCAGCTGAAAAAAAGGTGAATCTGATTCACTGGCAGAGCAGCAATGTCCCAAATTCCTCTGCCTATCTGAAAGAAGTCTTGCTCACTGACATTATCATATTTCTGCTACATCAGGCCTCTATTAGGCTTTATTTTCACACTTTTAGGTATTTTGAGGGACGTTATAATGTACACAGGTAGATGACATTATTACAGTCTATAAAAATTTCTCAACTTTAAATACTCTTTCAGAAACTTATGCACAAGAATAATATTACAAGCAAGATGTATTTTTTTTTTTTTTGCAGATTAGTTAAATCTGTCAGAAATAATAATAGTTTATTTAAATCCTCAGACAATTCAATAGCTCAGTCACACAGCAAGTAGACAGCATTCCAGATGTACTTTTTTTTTTTTAATTTTTGGATGCTTGGTTTAAAAATTCTTTTTACCTGAAATTAGAATGTTTTGCAAAGTGTGAAGAAAACAAATCAAAGTACTTTTAATGATGGATACTTTTTGAAAGTCTCATTTAAAATAGCAATTTATGTCTAATATTTATTTGAGCTTTTTAGCTTAAAATAATCTTAATAGTTATTGTTTGTTTCATTGTTCCCTTCTGCCCTTGCTCTTCATCATGTCTGTCAAGCTTTGAGATCAAGAGCTCTCACTCCTTTTCATGGGCTTTCTTCATCACAAACTATAAACACTAGGAACTGCAACTAAAAATTTAGAAAACAAACATTGTTCTTTCTTCAGAATTTTGTGTAACATTTTTTTCAAGGTATAGTTCATTGTTTATTAATAATTAATATCTTATGGCACTCATGTATATTATGATTATGATTGTGAAAATAAACATCATAGTTGTGGAATATGTGTGGCGATTAACTTATTTGATTTAGTTAAGCTAGTTCATAAGACCAGTCTAACATCTGTTCAGCGTACTGAAAGTCTGAATAGAATCTGAAATGAGAGAACTACAGAGGAAAGATATGAAGTTCCCTGCGGAATGATCTGAGATGTTCTTTCTGTCTTAACTAAACTTTATCTAAACTTTACATATTTAGAATTTCAGAATACAATCAGTCTCCTGAAAGGGTGAAAGGCTCTACTTTTTGAATATTTAATAGAAAGAAATACTGAAGTATATTCACAGAAGCAAATTGCATTTACATGGCTGGTTTTATTCTAGCAAGTATGACAGGTCACTTGGTGGTGTACAATATCACCTAAGAAAGCATGTCAGCCATCTCCAGTGGCAAGCTTTGGACCAGCAAAAGTAAGATTTCATCTGTGGATTCCAACAGACTTTTTAAATGTGGGTTTAAATCTATGGGTTTGAAAGTTGTTTTTATGAAGGAAATATGTAAACTAGTTTATGAGATCATTAAAGCAACTTTAATAGTGTATTGCTTATACTTTGATTATAATTGAGATATCAGAGAAAATTCTCATCCAGTAATCTGTAGATCCATTGCAATTCTTCACAAGTAATCTATAACTCTTGTTCTTTTTAAATGCTTTTCACATAAATCATCAGAGTATTTTTATGTCTTTCAGTGTGTTTAATCCTTCATTTAGTTAACTTTAAACCACTGGTACATAACAAAATAAGGATTTATAGATCACACTGTGAGTACTGTGCTAGTCTGGACTTCTTCCTGCTTCATTGCACAGAGCCAGACATGATGATAGTGGATCACTCTCAGGTCCTTTCTGGGACAGAGCAAATCCTTCAAATTAACAGCTGGTAGACTGGCCAAAACATGGCAGTGATTCAATCATTAGATTTGCCCAGACACCTCTGAAATAAGCATTATGCAGAAGACCACACAGAATCATCTTCTTTCCTCCAGCCTCCATCTTTCAACATTAGCCTGACAAGTCATGTGCCTTCGTTAATCATTGTTATACTCCTTTGAACAGATAGAAATATGGCATAGACAGATAATTCCTGCCTATGACAGCAGTCCCCATATTTGCTCTAAAAATAAAAAAAAAGCCTTCACTGAATGTTTCTCCTTAAAAAAAAAAAAAAAAAAAAGAAAAAAAAGCATGAAAAAAGATTTATTTTCTGCTGTTTTCTGTGTAGTCTCTCTTTTCTTGCAGTGTCTGCAGTTTTGCCTTCCTGAAGGCAGTCTTACGCTC
Organism: Merops nubicus; assembly: GCF_000691845.1. Taxonomy (NCBI): domain Eukaryota; kingdom Metazoa; phylum Chordata; class Aves; order Coraciiformes; family Meropidae; genus Merops; species Merops nubicus. Next base: position 22,729 of record NW_008602338.1, on the reverse strand, counting down.
TATTTCTGTTTTATCCAAACATAGTAAATGATGGCATCCAAATAAAAATTATTGCCTGTGGATGCTGAGTCATGAATGCAATTATTAATCCTGAAGATCTTTCAGTGCCTGTGGGGCCATTACACTTAAAGTCAAGAAGAATAATCACAGCACATGATGATTCAGCTTCACACTTTTCTGAATGCTTCTTTATAAAGACCTCCTCAAATTACACATCAAGAGAGATACCAAGGAGTAGGAGTGCTTTTGTGTACTTCAAACTGCAGTATCTTATCTTATTCTTACAAGTTAGATACACTTAAGTGTATCTTAAACAATTAAAGCAAATGTAGATGACCATGGAACTTAATGTGTAGATAGTTGAAGTGCTGGGGTTAAACCCCCAGCCCTGAATGAAAATTGGCATATGGATGATGTGCACAACCAGGCAAGAAAGACCCTCCTGACTGGTTTTCACTCAGGGTCTGGGCAGCCTTGTTTGGGAACTGATTAGGAGATCACCAGCTGGTGCCCCTGCTTTCAGCATTAACATCAGGTGTCCTGCCTCCAAATTAACAGCATAAAATAAATAAATAAATTATTAAATAAATAAATAAATAAATCTCTATCTCTGTTTGCAGTGAGTTGTGTAGTAAGAAAATTCTGTAGGATTTACTGGTACTGCAAGGCTCCCCAACTTCCCATTGTCACCAGCCCCCAGTAGCAGTGGGACATCCATATAGCTGGGAGCAGAGGAAGAAATGCGTCTGTAATAACAGCGTCATTCTATGTTCATGGCCACACAACTGGAGCAGGACTGGTTGCCTGGGTCCTCAGCTGATTTGTTCCTGTCCCCTCTGTGTCTTGCACTGTGAGTGAATGTATCAACCTTTTCATTCCTCCAGGGGCTGGCCACATCAGATCCCTTGAACATGATTTAAGATGGAGGGATCTGGCTTGTGTGTTGTATGCTAATGTTAATAACCTTTCTATGGGGAATGGTGGTCAGCAAAAGAATAGTTGAATTCTATTTGTTATGATACAGATAACTGAAGTGGTAATTTTAAATTTAATTTTTTTTTTTTTTTTTTTTTTAAATGAGCAAAATCTATTTTTTAAGGTGTTATTCCTAACAAAAGCTTTCATAAGGCAGGTCTGTCACAGACAAGAATTCACAGTATTTATTCTTTTCTTATTAAATCCAAGTTGATTTTAATGAATTATCTGTTGAAAAAGTTACAAGAAAGAACAACATAAAGGTGTTTTGTTTTTTCTTAAATTTTCACAAATATCTCACGAATCAAGCATCGGTGGTATCTAACCACCGCAAAAGACCTGTGGTCATATTTATTTATTAAGTTTTATTTTTGGCTTCTTTTCCTCTTATCTGTTTCAGCTATTTTATTCTCTAAAAGAAAGGAGATGAAAAGGTTGGGAGGACACTTCTGAGATTTCACTTGAGAAGCAGTAATAGAGTAGTGGTGGAGTGCTTACTTAGTTCAGAAAGATTTATTTCCTTGCCTTTCCTTTCCTGTTTTCACTGGAAGAGGAACATACACCTCTTTTAAACTTAGACTGGACTGAAATTTTCGTTGCTGTCACTCTTTCATTGGCTGAACATGAATTAGATAGTTTTGGTTGTACTTCCAACTCATAAATATTTAAACCATTAATAATCATGCAAGACAATGATAACTGACATTGTCCTTGAAGAAAGCACGTTACAGTGTTGTGTTTAATTTTTTTTTAAAGATATTTAATTTGTAGTATTTATTGATAAGATGCAAAATTGTGTGAAAATATTTAAACCACTGTATATTTATATGAAAGCTTTTCAGCCTAAAGACTGTCTTTTATGAGTCTAAGAGATCAAATTATTTTCAAGTATTTTCTTAAAAATTTAATTTTATTTTTTCTTTAATAAAAAATAATTTATGATTTCCACAAAGGCAATTTTAATATTAGACTAAATATTCTACATTGGGATTTATTACATGTAATAGAAACAGTAAATTATCTTGCTATATTTGTAAATACACACTACCTACCTACATAGCAAACATATAGGATATTAATTTTTACAGGTAAAGTTTTCAGACCAATATTTTCCCTGGATTACTTTCCAAACACTTAAGTAATTAAGAAGGGAAAACAATTTGCCAATTATTTCCTTTTTTAAAGTCTATTTATTATTGTAGATTTTTAAAATAGAGAAAGAAATATAGTTAAATTATTAAACAGTCTCATTTTGGAAATAATGCTTAGCATTTACCTAAAGCTTTTCCTTCTTAGGCAGGGAAAGGAGATAAGAATAAGGAAATATTGACATTTTTGTCTGTCTTCCTGTTTTGGTGCTTGTAGAAGACAAAAAAAAAAAATAAAAATAAATTCAGTTTCCCTATAAATTATTTGTCACTGCATAAAAATGATTTAATTCTTTTTTCAAGCTAACATGAGTTTAGAAATATTAGCTTTTTCCCCTTAAAAAAGACCTTATAGAGCTTACACCTTTTTCCTTAGTCTGCATATAATTTCTAGAACATTACTGCTAACATCTTAATAATGATATTGTGTTATTATTCTTAATGGTGTTATTATGACCTTGAAGTTCTTCCAAGTTTAATTTAAATAATAGTAATTTACAAATGCTTATTTTGTTCTTGCTTTTGGATAGATAAACTTTTTTTTTTGACCAAGAAGCTGTATCAGTGTTTAAGAAAATTTGGTTCTTTTTCTTCTCATGAAATTCTATGAAAGATATATTTGGAAAAAAATTTTACTGTAGCCTTTTCTTATCAGCTGATGTTTAAGTTAATCTTTTACTAAACTTTATTAAAAGTCTGCATTTCCTTGTCCTCCTGATGACCTCCTAGTCATTACCCAGTAGCAAATATTTAAATACATTTTGTGCAGGTAGGTTTTAATATTTTTACTGTAAATGGCTACCTCAAACAAGCCTTCAAGCAATCATACAAAAGAGTCAAAATCTCACATATCTCATTTTATCTCAGTTTTCACCTCTCAAAAGAATATTAATTATTAATGAAGCCAAGTAAAATATCAGATACTTATAAATAGCACAAAGAAAATAAAAGTCCATAGTTTTTTGTTTGTTTGTTTGTTGTTGGTTTTTTTGTTTGTTTGGTTTGGTTTTTGTTTTTTTTTTAATTCTAAATTATATTTTTGAATAATTAGTGAAGACCAAACTTTCAGTATATTCTGGACAAAACTATCTGAAATGATATACTTAAAACACATTAAAGATTATGGCTTTCACATGGAAATCTCTCTTTTCCATTTTAGTCATGATGAAATACTTTAGCAAAACTTTAAATTTGTGAGGTAAAAACCCTTTTTAACTCTAAGGAAAAAAAAGAAAATTATTAGAACTTTTTAACTTAGAGGGTTAGATGATGTAAAAGTTACAAGCTCTACAACGTTCTTAATATGTATAATTATTTCAAAGGAAAAGTTTACATCTTCTTCATGCATTTTGGGATTATAGAATACAGAATATAATTTGTACATAAAAAGAATTTAGTTGTCATTTAAATGAGATTTGTGCAAGTTGACATTTCAGTTTCCTCCTTATAAAAAGTAACTTTTATAAAACTAAAACTTCTCAAATGTGATTATTTTACTGATGAATTTTTAGAAGATAATTCAAACACTGCAAAGTCTTTAGTTCACAAAAAAACCCAAAGAAATCTTGTTTTTTCTTTAACTATTTTAACCAACTTCCAATTTTGTTTTCTGGCATATTTTACCTGATTTTAAAATTAAATTAAACCTAGATTATATTATCTAATGAATAAGTTATAAAGTAATTCTTGCAGCAATTATTTTTTTTCTTCTTCTTTATTTCATAGAGTGGAACTGTTGAAGTACCATGTTTTAATTTTAAGAATCCTTCTAATTTTAAAGAAGGTCATGGCTGTGAGGTCGTCTTTGTCCTAAGACATGGCCCAAGCAAAAAAAGGCAGTGTGAGTATTCTATAGCGCCAAAGAATTCAGGAAAATTTCAAAAGAAAGATGAGCAAGAACTTGGCTAGGAGTTTGTCTGCACAGAGGGGAAATTTGTTCCCTAGACAGGTCTTAGAAAAGGTGATAAATTTAGAGTATTTTTCCTTTATCTAGATTTACAGCTATATGTTCAGCTTCCATTTCAAGTTTCTTCCAAATGATATTAGAAATTGCCAAGATATTAATCATACTTCAAATAGTTATAACAGCCAATTCAACTTCAACTATAGCAGTACTACTAGTATCCCTAAGGTACCTCAATTATATTCACTTTGCATTACATGATGTAAGATATCAGTCTAAGAGCATAATGACATAAATAAAAGCTGGGGGGAGGGGAAAGAAGAAACCTGAAGGAATTAATTAAAATAGTATTTGCTACAGATGAAGAGAGGCTTATTGGAAAAATGTAGGTCTCAATCCAGAAATGTTTTCTACATACCCTTATGACAGTAGATGCAGTCACAATTTTTTTGCAGAGTCTCAGGCTCTACCAATATGATATGAATGTAGTGCATAAAGGCTAGAATTTCCAACTTCTGTGTAGATATTATAAGATTTATGAAATCTGGTTAAAAAAAAAAAAAAACACACAAAAGCAAGGTTAAGTATGCAATATAAATTAATTTGGCAGAGCCAAAACAGAAAGCTTGCACAGTAAAAAAAAAAGAGTTGGAAATTTGTGATTATAATAACCTGTAGGAAGAAAGAAACCTATGAAAATATTGTGGTGCAATAAAATGAGTAATATCAGTCAGGTAATAAAGTAAGCTAAGTATTCATTACAGCACCAAATAACTATACCAATAATAGCTATATTCACAGTAATTATTTCCTTCTGATTATTTTCAAGAAGAAACATACACTACCTTATCTTCCAAGAAACTTATTTTACTTCTAAACAAATTTTCCTTTCACTCTCTTTTAACTAGAACTATTTAATAACTGGGTACTTTTTTTCTATAGGTATTATGTATAGTTGGTGAATAGTAGTGGACAAATATAAACACTTTATATTATCAACAAACAGTCTTAAACAACCTACTTTGTGCCTGTATGTTCTAACAGTCAAGAACTGATAGAGTGGGTCTGATATTTTCCCGTTCCTTTGGGTCCAAATCCTACCAACACTTGCCAGCATGAATACAGTGTGTTTCAAATATGGCAAATTAATTTTGCAAAAGAAGAGCATCTTGTGCGGGGTGCATGTCTCAGACTTGCATTTCACACTGTATCTGTAGGAACATTTCTGTTTAGAAAATATGAGACAGAAGTATGAGAAGCAGAAGTTCAAGAAAAGAACAATTTTCTGAACAATAAAAAAAAAAATCAGATGTAAACCTAAACATGCTTCTAACATTTTATGCCCACCGTTTATTTCTTCTAGACTCTTGAATGTTTACAAATCAACACAACTACATAGACAGCAGCTCTCTCATTCTCTAGGAACAAGGAATCAAATCTTAAAATGAACTGAAATAATAGAAAGGACTTGGGTAGGACTTAACCTTTCCAAATCCAAGATGGTGATTTGGGGGGAAAAAAAAAAAAAAAGAAACAGAAAACCCCAACAAACTTACTTATTTAACTACTAGGTAAAAAAGAAATGTGAAGGGAGGCTTCCTAATTCACAAGTTACATTCTAGCTCAGTGTAGTGAAAAGGAAGTGGTAAATAACCTTTCACTACTGAAAGGTAGCTGTGTTTTGGGGTAGGGACTGATCAGGACATTGACCTTTTACGTTCAAAAGAAGGTTCATGGCTGTTAATACCATGAGCAATTGCACACCCCTGAATTGTTACATTATGTAGCTCACTGAGACCTTGTAAGGCTGAGTTTAAGGTACCCCTGAGTCTAAGGAACACCTGCTGACTCACATTCAGCTTGTAGTTTTCCTTTACAGGTTTACAAAAGACATCTTCCCCAATCTTTTGCTTTGAATATGCTTTCTGTGGTTGGTGTTGTAAATGTTGTTCAGAAATGTTGGACTTTTTTCTTTTTTTTTTTTTCTTCTTTTAGACATCTAGAATCAATTATATCTTGTTGCAATGTGTCCCATAGGTTAATTAGACATTGTATAAATAAGTGTTTCTATTAATCATTTTTTAATTTGCTGACAAGCTATGCATATTGTTAGTCAAGCCACGAATATTTAGGTGTTTGTGACCTTTCTTCTTAGATGAATTTCACAAGCAATCTAATCATGTTAGTTGTTCTTCTCTGATGTCCATTCAGTTTGTTCCTTTTCCCTCACCTCCCTTTCCAATCAGGTACCAAGGTGCTAAGAAATGTACAAAATATTCTGGAGACGGTCTTAGCAGACCTGATAGAGAGTGACTAATGCTTTCATGATTGATTACTTGATGTTTTGGCATATGATGCCAAAAACTTAATTGACCTTGGATTATTTTCCCCTTAAAATAGCACATATAGGGCTGGGAAAGAAACGTCAGTACTCCCAGAATTTTTTTCAAAAGTGAAATATTTTCTTTTTTAAGAACTGAGGCAAACAAAATAAAAATAAAAATAACGCAAAACAAAAAAACAACCCAAAACCAAACAAAACACCCAACAAGTAATAATCCCCTCTACATTAGTTTCTCTTGAAATACTTCATTTTGACATTTTCCAAATGTTGCAATTTCATCTTTCTGAATAAGCCAGCTATAATTAACTAACATTTTTACAGAAAAAGCTAATTATTTATTTTTTTTTTTTATGTGTAAAAGGTCAAAATAAGATATTTTAATAATTCTGAGAGATTTAGGAAGCAATAAGATGTTGAAAATCACTTCTTTTATTTATTTTTTTTTTTTCAACAATAAACATTCATAGAATCAACAATATGGCACATCAAAAGAAAAAATTAAATCAGTGCACATTTTCTGACCATGTTTAATCATACTGAAAATTGGTTTTTAATTACTGCTCTTTGTTTTAACATTTTTTTTTTTTTAATAATCCATGTATCATCTTCTACAGAATATACATTTTAGATTATTTTTCCAATTAAATTTTGTGGTTTTAAAGTTTTTTTCTTAAAATATTTATATGTTTCCTAATTACTTTTGTATTCTTTCTCATGGATGCTCACCACATCTTCAAGAGCAAGTTTCATTAATATGCTGTTTACCATCATTTTCAGATTGTTAATGAAGATGTCTAATAGGACAAGAGCTGATTCTGACCCCTGTGACAGTGTATGACACTTCTTTTCATCTTGAAACATTGGTGTTCATAGTTGTCCTTTGCATTGCCTCAGTCCATTTTTATTCACAAGTCTTTATGTCTACTTTAATCTGAACAAAATATGTAAGATTTTTTCAAATACTACACCGAGTATTTTTCTTCAAATATTTATTCTTCAACAGCTGCTCAGCCACCTTTAAATAGGTGTCTACTGTCTGCAGTCCCCTTTCTGAAACAGGTACATACCCAGAACTTCTCATCTGAATGGTTTGTATGTATTCTTGTTAGACCATTTACTACAATTGAAGTAAGGGTAAGAGTTAGACGTTGGCAGTGAAAACTAACTTCTCTGAAAGGCTCATCTCGGCAGCTGCTCTTAGCACAACCCTAGTATGTACAGATGAGGATGAGCACTTAGAGGAGAAGATATCACTAGCTTTTTTATTATATTTTAAGTTGAAGGATGTAATCAGGAGGTTTTGAAGAACTTGCATCATAAAAGAATTAATGTGTTTACTTAGGAAATACAAATTCGGTAGTGTTTTTGTCTATACTTCTAATTCCTAAAGGTGACTTTTTCAAGGAATATATAGCAAAGCATGCTTTAAAAGAATGACAGCCACAAGAAATGACAGGAGTCCAGAACACTCTTCTGTCATCTGAGGGCCCGAACCAGTAGTTGCATTCCTTTGTTCTCATTCCTTCATAATGGACATTTCACAGTAGCCTAAGGCTTCGTGGTTAAGGAATCTTTGTAACAAGTGGTAGCTCAGCGTCTGTCAGGTACAAGGAGAAATTCAGCAAGTGTCTCACATTTTTAGTGCAAAACCAACCTTGATTGTTATGTTAAGAAGAGGGGAACATAAGCGGTCCTTTTGTACAAGAGATTAATAAACTCTATCCTGATGAATATCAGCAATTCCCTTCAGAAAGTGGTCAATGGTTATAAGTCTCAAGTAAACGAAAGTACACAGGAAAAATATGTTTGAAGTGCACACTTCACCATGGATTTAATGTTAAGGTTGCTTGTCTTGTTTTGTTCTGCCTTGTTTGCCGAACTGGTGAAACACCTGACTTTACATAGTTCTTCAGAATTTATCTGTCAGATCCTCATCTGTTGCAAGCCATCCACCTGGCAAAGAGTTTGAATCTGTAAGCAAACACTGAGACCAACAAAATATCTCAAAAGATCACACTTTAATTTGATTGATGGTTCTGAACCTTTGGTAGTGATTTAGAAAATTGTGAGTCAGGTAGCAAGAGTGACTCACATTAAATTGTTTCAGTGTGCTTTGCAGCATGAAGAGAATCAAGAAAATCATGTTTATAAATCTGATTAAAAATTTCCTTTATTTATTTTTTTAAATGTTGGGTGTCTTTGAATTATTTTTGTTTTATTGTATTAGGTTTAGATGGCAGGGTGGTAGCAGAGGGGAGGCTGCAGGGATGGCTCCTGTGAAAAGACACAAGGAGCTGCTGCACTATTGGACACAGATAGTTCCAGACAGCTCCAAGGACGAGTCACTGCCCAAAGTTGAGCCAATCAGTGACAGTGGTGGGCCTCAGTGATAAAATATTTAAGAAGGGAAAAAAATGCTACACAACAGCAACTGGCAGAGAGGAGTGGGAATATGTGAGAAAAACAATTCTGCAGACACCAAGGTGGTTGAAGAAGAAGGGGGAGGAGGTACTCTAGGTGCCAGAGCAGAGATTGTCCTGCAGCATGGGGTGAAGACCATGGTGAAACAAGTTATACCCTTACAGCCCATGGAGGTCCACGGTAGAGTAGATATCCTCTCTGCAGCCTGTGGAGGACCCCATGCCAGAGCAGATGGATGTGCCCTGAAGAAAACTGAAACCCATAGAAAGTTCATGCTGGAGCAGACTTGTGATGGGACTTGTGGCTCTGTGAAGAGAAGACTCCATGGGTGACTAACACTGGAGCACTCCATTCCTGAAGGACAGCATCCTGTGGGAAGAACCCAAGCTAGAATAGTTCTTGAAGGACTGCTGTCAGTGGGAGGTACCCATACTGGAGAAGTTAATGAAAGACTGTCTCTCGTAGGTGGACTCCATGCTGGAGCAGAAGGTCCTGCTGTGCCACTTGGGAGGAGGAGGTAGAGAAGTTGTGAGTGAAGTTCAGCCTGAGAAGAAGGAAGGGGTAGGGGAGGAAAAGTTTTTAAATTTGTTCATATTTCTCATTATCATACTCTGCTTGTCAATGAATTAAATTAATTTCCCCAAGTCAAGAATGTTTAGCCTGTGAATTTAACTGGTAGCTGATCTGCCTGATCTTATCTCAACCCACGAGCTTTTTATTCTATTTTCTCCCTCTGACCTGTTGAGGAGAAGGAGGGATAGAGCAAAATGGTGGGCACCTTGCAGCTGGCTGAGGTCAATCCACCACATGTAGAAATTACATCTCTTTTTCTTCGCTACTACAGCAAATTTGAAGAGAAAAAAAAATTGCAAATTCTTCATAATTTTCCTCAAATTTAAATTTGTCCTGGGAGCTTCTGGTATTAGATAATTTGAATTACTAATTAGTAAATTCTTCTCTCACAGTGGTCACCACAAGCTGCTCAGAACTAAGATTATAAGAAGTTCTGAAATAATTATCACATTTGTTTGATCTTAGTGAAGTTACTTACAACATCAGACATCTGGTGATGGCTTAGTAGTTCTGTGGAAACTTTACATTCTTTTGAAATCTGTAGCTGTATTTTTCTTTTAAATGTATAAGTAATGCCTAGACATTCTTATTATCTTTATAAAATACACCTAATTTTTTTTTATAGTTACAAAGTATTTTGTTTCGCACTACCCTATAGAAACTTTTTGAAGAGATTTATTGTGGGTTCTATGAACAGTATTCCTTTCAGATACTGTCATTTGTTGCTTTTCAATTTCATTCATTCCTTCTAGATCATCTTTGCACAGGGACACTGTGTAAGACGGTCTTAGTTCCTTGTAGCTTAATTCCCATTGTAGGATTGTCATAATTAGGGCTGTGCTGAGTGAACAAGTATAGCTAAATATGCAAATATATTAGTTTTGGGATTAGGGCATTAATAAGTATATTGTGTTGGTATTGGTATATTGGCAGTTTATTTGTGAAAGTAACCAAAGGGATGGAAAATCCCACAAAATAAGTTACCACTTAGGGCATCAGAAGCTCTCAACTGTGTTGAATAAATATGCTAGAATGCATCTGGTAGTATTGGCACAATATGATCCTGACTTGGAAACAGAACTTTGTTAAAAATTTTTCCTTTAAGACCATTCTTGAACCTTCTTTTCACTGTCTACACAGAAGTTTTTGTGCAAAATGTAGGAAAAGGTGTTTTCTTTTCTTGATGTAGTCAGTCTTTCTGAACATATAAAAATGCCTTACAATAAGACATTTAAAAGAATATTGAATTGTATAACAAAGGTTCTTTTCTAGAAAATGTGTGCTTGAGTTATTATACTGAATTAATTACCAATGACAGGGTAATAACAAATTTATAAGAAAGTAAAAAAAAAAAAATTCTAAAGAGATATCAAGAACCATTTCTTCACCCAGAGAATCACAACTGTGTTAGTGTTACATAATGTTTTTCAACCCAGTTGGACAGGAAAAATAGAGTGGGAAGCTATTGAATGATCCATTAGATGCTCCTCGTGGAGTAAAAGAAGTTAAAGAGGGAGAGGACCAATACCTCTACACCTTCTCAGTGGGAAACTTTAAAGTAAATGTCTAACTTATTACATTTGTCTGCACTCTTGGCCAAAAAATCTTTGGCCTACATACACATCTTCAGAAAGAAAAGTTTTGCAATAAAATTTAGTAAACCCTACAAAGAATTTTATATAAGTGAAAACCTGATAAGCTTCAAATATAGCAAGGACATTGCAAAAATGTAGTGTCACATCTGTAAATGTTATATAAATAGCATATTGATGGTAAGAGATCTGGTAACTCTAAAAGACAAGAATTGCCTAAACCCAGTATTTTAATTGAGTGCTTCTAAATTACTGATTTTTATCTCACCCAGGAATAAACTTCTGAAGAAAAAATGCCTTTTTTTTTTTTTTTTTTTTTTTTTTTTTTTTTTTCCCCTTTTCTTCTGTGGTACTCATTACTTTGTTTCTTTCCAGTGTAAGATCTTCAGGACACAGGCTCTTCATCTATGCAGTGTTGTGTAAATCCTTGTGTTATAAACCAGATGCTCAACAGGAGTAAATCAGCACTATGTCATTAAAGTTCAGCTTTGGATTGCCAATTAACTGAAAGTAATTAACATGTTTAAATCCTAGTTTGAAACTTCTTTTGGTTGAGAAATATTTGTAGTTTATTCCACTGATGAGCCACACTGTTTATTTGAATTCAGTTCTCCTTTGAGTTAGGAATTCATGAATACCCTAAAGAAATGCATCTGTCGTGCTTTCCCCTGTTTACTAGAATCCCACCTAATAGTTCAAAATAAGTCTTTTCTTCTTGTTTCTTCATACAGAAGTCCTGGATCTGCACTCTTCATAATGCTTATGGCAGCCAAATATGAGGATTTCTTGTCTGACCAAATGATTTTTCGTACTACCATGTTAGACATTGTAGAAAAACAATATTATTAAATCAAATTAGCCACAATCAATATAAAAACTGGTGTGGATGTAGTAATACTGAGGTAAAAAACACTTAATAAATGAATATATAAACTTCCCACATAAGAATGAGCTATATAATTATTACCACAGCGAGAAGGTTATGCTCTTTTAACTGTAATATTGGAGACTAAAGGGTAATTATTTTTGTTTAGTCAGAGCCCCTAGGCAGCATTGCAAAATCTAAGTTACAAGCTTTGTGCAAGCTAAATCTGATTCTTCAGTTAAGATTCAGAACTACCAAGTCAGGTGCAATTCAGATTCAGAATACATATGGCACCAAGATTGTAGTACTGAAATCTGTTATACTGAGAAGTGACTGTCACGAATCCTTGTAGAGACTTTGTTTTCACGTTTACAAACAAACAAACAAAACCACAAAAAAAGTTACTAAATTGCTGCCTTAAACACCTGAATGCTTCAAAGGAAATTATTGGGGTTTAAGGCACTACTATATTTTCTGTCAGTACATTTTACCTTCCTGCCTTTAAAATAGGAGTATTAGAGAGATTCTGCCTATCTTGTCTTGCATTTCTGGTTCTTGCCATGGTTCCTGTGTCAGCCACCTAGTATATAAACTGTCCACTCAGGACTATTGAACGTATGTAAGTTGCTATTAAAACATTTGGAGTACATAGTCTGAATTAGTAAGATTAGAATCATAGAATGTCTGGGCTGAAAGGGACCTCCAAAGGTCATCTAGTTCAACCCCTCTGCAATAATCAGGGACATCAACAAGGTAAAGCTGCTCAGAACCTCATCTAGCCTGACCTTGAACGTCTCCAGGGTTGGGGCCTCCACCTGTCTGGGCAACCTATTCCAGTGGTCTATCACACTCATATTGAAGAGCTTTTTCCTAATGTCTAAACTTAATCTACCCTTTCCTAGCTTAAAGCCATTACTCCTTGTCCTTTCACTACAAACCCTTGTGAATAGTCTGAGCTTCCTCTTCTCCAGGCTGAACAACCACAGCTCCCTTAGCCTGTCCTCATAGGATAGGTGCTCCAGCCCTCTGATCATATTTGTGGCTCTCTGCTGAACACGTTCCAACGGCTCCAAGTCCTTCTTGTGCGGGGAGCTCCAGAGCTGGACACAGGACTCCAGGTGAGGTCTCACCAGGGCAGAATAGAGTGGCAGGATCACCTCTCTCCATCTGCTGGCCACACTTCCTATTTAAATTTATTTAAGGAATTTATCTCTAATGTAACTTGTTACTAAATGTCTAAACATTACTGCATTAAGGAACTTCTGTTGTTGCTGTTGTTATATTAAACATAATCTCTGGTGATCAATAGAAGCTATGACATGTGCTACAAATTATCTTTGGACAAGTATTCTGAAACGTAGTTTTCTGAAAATAGTATGGTCCAAATGTTTGTTCAGTCACCATCTTGTATATGCTCAGCTATGGTTGGAAAGTTAATTTTCTGTTAGAGATACAGTTGAATTCATATTCTTTTCATGTTATGGTGGTGAAACACTAGAACAGGCTGCCCAGAAAGGTGGTGGAGGCCCCATCTCTGAAATCATTCAAAGTCAGGCTTGATGAGGCTCTGAGCAATCTCATCTAGTTGAAAATGTCCCTGCTTACTGCAGTGGAGTGGGACTAGATCTTCTGAGATCCTTTCCAACTCAAAGCATTCTATGATTCTATGTTTCTCAGTGCTTTGGAATAGATTTGTAAGACTTCGTTGTATAATGTGTCATATTCATGTGAAAACACTTTAAATGTTTCTTTAGAATTTTCATTGTCCTCAGTACTGTTTTTCTGATTACTCACAACTGTGCAACAGTATAGTGCAGAAATGATGTGCCCTAAATTTTGATAGAATTGCAGCCTATAATTACTCCTTTAGTGTAGTCCCTCACTGCTTTGCCCTGCAGTAACTGATTAGACACATCAGAACACTATTTGCAATATCCATCAAAACATTCATCTAACTGCTAGGTGCTATTGATTTGACAGTTGTTTGATTTCATCTGTGAACAATAAATTCATCTATCACATACATTAATAGAATTTAAAATATTACTTAAGAAAATAAGATTGCTTTTCATAGTATTAAAAATAGGATAAAGTTTGGCTTTAGTTGTAATCATATGAAAAATAGTAGACTGATTAAGAGATTGTCAGCATCATCAAAGAATAAAAAAATAGTGGTTTTATCAACACTATCATTATGGTATTTGATCAATATGAAATTGTGTTTAACCCAAAGTGGGAGTTCTAATTATAAGTAAGTTGTCAGCTAGTCACACTTTCTTCCAGCTCAAGTATAAGTGGGTACTAAAGCCACTTACTCTCCCAAATTAATTTTATTGTTCATACATGACTAAATGAATCAAAATCAACAAAACAAAACAAGCCTGACATCTCTAAAGTCTGTGGGGAAGTGCTCATGTTGGTCTCCAGGTCTAGAAAGGAAATCACTCCACTTCAAGTTGGAGACATCATTTGAGTTTTGATAATCTTTCACTGGCTTTTAACCAGCACGTACACATTAGTTTCTCTAGTTGTGTTCTTGAGGTGTATACTTTGGTCTCTTCTTTAACTTGGAGCACAATGAGTTAATGAACTTCTGATGTGTAAAGGAATTAATTCAGACAAATGTTTCTGCATATATAATGGACAGTCTTAATTATATTCACCATCAGATTAGATGTAATTTCTAAATATTTCAATGTGCAAATTCACCAGTTTTATCTCCTTTAGGGTGAATATTCTTTTAGTTTTTCAATATTGCTGGTTTTATTGTAGATGAATACACCTAGAGTATACACCAAGCACAAATATAGGCTGTGTGGAGCATGGATTGAGAGCAGTTCTGAGGAGAAAGATTTGGGAGTGCTGGCTGATGAAAAGCTCAACAGGAGCCAACAGTGTGTGAGTACAGCCCAGAAAGCCAACCACATCCTGTTCTGTGTCACAAGAAGTGTGGCCAGCAGATTAAGGGAGGTTATTCTGCCCCTATATTCCTCTGTCATGGGACCCTTCCCCTCTGGAACACTTTGTCTAGCTCTGGAGCCCCCAATACCAGAAGGACATGGACCTGTTGGAGTGGGTCCAGAGGAGAGCCATGAAGATAATCAGTGAGCTGGAACACCTCTCCTACAAGGACAGGCTGAGAGAGTCGGGGTTGTTCAGCCTGGAAAAGAGAAGGCTTCAGGGAGACCTTATTGAGGCCTTCCAGTATCTGAAACAGGCCTACAAGAAAGTTTGTAGGAGGGACTTTTTACAAGGGCTTGTAGTGATACCGTGAAGGCTAATAGCTTCAGAATGGAAGAAGGTAGAATTAGATTAGATGTAAGGAAGAAATTCTTCCCTATGAGGGTGGTGAGACACTGGAAGAGGTTGTGTAAGGAGGTTGGGAATGTTCCATTACTGGGGGTATTCAAGATCAGGCTGGTTGGGGACCTGTACAACCACCACCTGGTCTAGTGGGAAATGTTCCTGCCTATGGCTGGGGGAGGCTGGAACTAGAAGATATTTAACGTCCCTTTCAGACTAAACCATTATATGATAATTGAATAGATTAATGAAATACAAATAATATAGTAAATATTTTTTTCTTAGAATCCCTGCCTATTTTGAAGCATTAAACATTTATTGTAATAGAACTTTTGAAAGAATATTTGTTAAAATTTATATGTCATTTATCTGTATTTATGTAAGCCACTAAGTTTCTGAAGGCTCTATGCTTTGTTAAACTTTAATTTTCCATTATTTAAGTTGGCATTAATAATTGGAATCCAATATCAAAGATAAATGTGTCCTGGGAAAGATTTCCAGACATAAAATCCAGAACATAAAAAACATGTCCATTTGCTGTATCCTTATTCACAGCTAACACTATTTATTTCATGGTAAGACTCCATGTTGTCTCAGTTCCCTGTGCTAGTGAGTGATGATACACTTTGCATGTTGGTACATCAAGGGATTTATATTACTAAGCATTCAGTAGATGTGTTCCAATTTTTAGCATTTGAGTGGTATTTTCTCACAACTGTAAAGTAAAAAAGAAAGAATGGGATGCATTGGCTTGGAATAAATCACATCCATCATTCATGGCCACCCTAGAAAATACCGTTCAATATAAGAAAGGTAATTCCTGATTGTTCCATTAACTCCATCAGCTGGAAAGTCATGGCAGACAGGCGCAAAACAAACCATGTGGTAAATGTAACAGTGAGTTTCAAATAACGATTAGATGTTGTAACTAGATCTGTAACATTTAGACTTCACTTTGGTTTTCAAATATCAGATGTAAGAAGATTCTTACAGAACCAAACACTGCAGCCTGCTTAATCAAATATAGACCACAAAAATAGAAATTTTCTTTCTAGAAAAGACAAAATAAAAATCTGTGATCTTATGGCACTATAAATTTTCTTCAATTAAATTTTATGTAGAATATAAAGAATTGTAGATTCTGAATAACTTTTTGCAGCTTTTATGCAGCTGTGGCATATGAGGAACTGTGCAATGGAAGAGGTCTTTCTTACCATGGAAAGCTACCTTATTTGCTTGAGTTATGAGAAGGTATCTGTTAGCACAGTCAATCTTCATTTTTCAAACTTAGCAACAAAATTCACTTTTTAGTGAACATTTAAAATTCCTTCTTGGGAACTAATTCATTAATTCTGTCCATAGAAATTTTTCTCCAATTTAGCATTGTGAATTGCTTTCCTACCTATTACTATTGATTGCCGATAACTATTGTATAAGGTGCAGAAACTGAGAATATGGAAGATATGTGGTCTGTCAATGTTCTTTCTCTCTGTTCATTTTACAAAAGCAAGTGAATATACAAGGTAATAATACACAGCCATAATACAAGGTGTTAGAATGAGTGGGTGTCCTGGTTCCGTGTAAAAAGGGGTTCAGGGCAGGACCCACACAGAACAGAACTATGTACTCGCCTCTCCCCCCCTCCCCGAGAGAGAGAGAGGGAGACAGTTTGGAAAAAAAATGAAGTATATTATTTAACAAGGAACAGAAAACGAAAAAGGGAGGTAAGGAAAATAATATATACAAAGATTAGGGGAAAAATACAAAAAATAAAATGTACAAAACCCTCAGAAATGGTTCCAGGGTCCCACGGAGTGAAAGGACAACTTCCCTCTCCGAGCTCCAAGGCAGGAGTGAAATTAGAACCCACTTCTTGCCTCTTATCAGAGTGTGTGTGGGAAGGGGAGGGAAATACAATGGTTCACCCCCACCCCGGGTCCTCCCAGTTGCTGGAAGATCATGCCCCCATTCCAAGCCTCAAACCACAACAGTGGGGTAATAAGAGTGAGCATTAAGATGAGGAGCCAGAGTGTGATGATGAGGTAAGGCTGTTTATACTGGCTCTTGAACTACAAGAGACAGTGAAATGAATTGTTTATGCTTAGATGGAGTACAGGTAACAAGGTAGTGTATTTAAGGAGAGACTGTTGCCTGTAGAAATCCTGTCTTTTTTTAAGAAATTAGAATGTGAATAATGACAAATCATGACAAATGTGAAAACTGACAAAAAAAAAAAAAAAGATATTATAGTCAAATCACTTGCATCTCCTTTCCCATGGGAAACCGTATAGTAGCTTTCAAGTCTTTGCTACAGCCATCACAAGCAGAGCTTGGCAAGTCACTGGCATCAACTTTTTCAATGTTTATTTATCATCATCCAATGACAGACAGAAGCACTGTAGTGGGTTTCATTTCACTTAATTGTGTTCATCTGATATTCAGACATCTTTATCTGAACTGATCTACAAAGGGAACTCTGCCTTTGAGAGAGAAAAATAAGCACTTGTACCACTTGACTTATGTATTTTAAGATGAGATGGGCTAAACCTTAAAATTCTCTCCAGTGCCTATAAAAGGAGTCAAAGGTAACTAATTCAACTATTGCCATCTGCAATATGGGCATGTATTTCACCAGTTGATCCCTAGCCCTAGAAACTATTCTTGCAGTAAAGTGCAGCTCTCACTGAATCTGAAATTAATGAGATTTATATTTTGAGTAAATGAAATTCCACAAAAGTTGACATCCTTTCAAGAAAACAGATCTTAGAAATTTCAAAGTTTTTATAAGCTTCAGTCATTTGATATCTCTGTGCCTGAGCTCCCCATCTATTGAACAGCCGTAATACCCTTTCACTTCATAGGAGTTCTATGAGAGTAAATGAATTACTATTTGTGAAGCATTAGATGTTATAATGATCACTGCTATGGAAAAAAAAAAAAAAAAAAAAAGTGAGGAAATTAATAATTCTTCCTCCCTAGCAGCTTTTGAATAGTGGCCTACGGCTACAGTGCATAATGACAAGAAAAAATACTGAATGGCTACTTATTTATTGAATCCTATTAATCATGTGTGCTGAATGATGCCTGGGTCTCATGGACAAAACAGTACATGAGTATCTAATTAAAAACGGTGCTATACTGCATATGCACAAGATGCAAATTAAGATTCCACAGATTACTTACATTCTAGCCTATTCTAAATTTTGAGTGCTTTGCTTTGTAACTACTACAGTCTTTCACTGTAGTTTTTAACATATAAGTATCATTGAGCTTGGAAGTGAAGAGCACTTTCACCATTTCTTAATATTTTTGATGTTGTTTCTGCATGACTGCAACTAAATTTATATCCATCTATCCAGAAAGTACATTGGAAGCACACTAAAAAAGACTAACATTAACCATATATGGTTGAATTACCTTGTGACTATAAAGGTAAATTAGCTTAGGGTCTATTTGCATGGATTAACACGCAAATTCAGGGGCTCAGCCTACACAGAAAAAAACAATGAAAAATCATGTCTGTGTGAAAAATAACATAAGCAACAGGTGAAACATATGGTCTTATTTATTTAATTTGGGGGAAAACAGAAAGCAAAACAGGGTGTAATTAAGAGCAGTTAGTTGTTGTATGATATTTGCCACCTGGTTTTACTTACCATATTCCAAACATTTCAGTAAAATTTACTAAACTGCCAGCTAACCAAATCTTGAGTGATATCAGAGAATCATAGAATTGTTCAGGTTGGAAAAGATCTTTAAGATCAGAAAGTCCAACCATTAACCTAACTGTCAAGTGCACTGCTAAACCATGTCCCTAAACACCAGATCTAGATGACTTTTAAATGCATCCAAGGACGGTGATTCAACCACTTCCCTGGGCAGCCTATGCCAGTGTTTGATAACTTTCCAGTGAAGAAATTTTTCCTAATGTCCAACCTAAACCTCCCCTGATGCAACTTGAGGCCATTTGTAGATATGTATCTATTAGAAAATAATTCTGAACAACAAATTGCTTTCACTCTTAACCTTATACAGAATTTATTATTTCCCTCAAATTACACAAAGTCACTGTACTCCAGTAGATTGTGTACCTCTTTCCAGTATATCTGGGGCACGTCTTTTCTATAATGCAACAGTACTCATATCTGGATAATCTTTTCAAAACATCTTTGTTTCTTCTTATTATTAGAGATTATTCAACAGTCAAAAGGATTGCCCTTCATACTGTTTTTGGCGTTTGCTTTGCCTTGCATAAATAAAAACAAAGTAAAAGTAACATAGGTTTTTATTTCCTTTTATATTTTGAGAAACCATTTTACCTCTGAGTAGATTGATCCATACACAGAATATACTTTTGTATTTTCTTAACGGAAAGCTGTTTAATCACTAAATTTTTTTTTTTTTTCTGTCTTTTATGTGGCTGCTGCTAAGCATTGCTAAAGGGCACTGTTCAAATGAGATTACACTAGACAGCGTGTTGCATATCTATTAAACCATTTAGTTTAAAAATATAAATGTATTGACTATACAGCACATTTTGCTCTCTTGCATTTTGAAAAATGTTTTTCAGAAAAGAATTACAATATTTGCAAATGATTGAAAACATTTCTCATGTGAAAATGCAGATGTTTCCTTAAACGTACATATTAAGTTTCTCTTCTTAATTGAAAATAAAATACAATAGGGAAACATGAGTCAATGCCAGTCTATGAAATCAATAAGGTTGTTATTGTCTTTGACAATCTTTGTTTTCCCCAAAGCATTGCTGAGCAAAGGAAGCCTAAGCAAAATAAGCAGAAAACACAAACTTCAAGTGGGCTTCTTAACTCTTCTTGTCATATAAGTCCAATGGCTTTCATCACAGCATTTCATTTGTACTTTCCATATTCTCTTCTTTGACACTTTTATAATTTGTAGTTTTCTTCTCAAACTGTAGATCAAATTTAATATAGAAAATAATACATTAAAAAGAGAATATTTTTTACTCTTTTTAGCAATTTGAATAATCCTACCAGTTTTGAAAGATTAAAAAAAAAAAAAAAAGACAATAATCAGTGGTTAACAAAATTAGAATAGTACTTCTAAAAGTGGTTTTGCTATTAATAAATTATAGGTTAAAATATAAACAAATATATGTAATAATAAATAATACCTAGTGTACAAAACATGAAGTATGAAGTTTAAGGATTTCTTGTTATATCTGCAAGATGTGTAACACTAAAAGAAAAAAAAAAGAAAAAAACACACACACACAAAAAAACAACCAAAAAAAAAAAAAAAAACCAAAAACAAAAACAGAAAAAAAGATGCAGCGCAAGTCCCACTTGACTTGCAGCCGAATGTACTGCCCAGTGCCTTCAAGTTCCTCTTTCAGCTCAGCTCCCATGAATCTTGCATTCACATAATGGCTCAGCTGAGGCAGCAGAAAGATCTGATGATTTTCCTTAAAAAGAAGAGCTGTGCATTCAAATCCCTGAATATTAAGAATAACTGAAGCTCAGGTTTTTTTCTTTCCTATGGGAATCCATTTACCATTTAGTTCATACAGAAAGTATTTCTTGCAACTTCTTCTTGTAGTGCCTAATTAGAAGTTAGAGATATATGTTCAAATTCAGGTGAAAATCAGATTTGAGGGAATATTTCCTCTTCTACTTCATATTCTGCCTAAAGTGGGTCCCATGCTTAACACTTATTCCTTTCCCCTTAAGGATAAAGATTATGAATTCTACCCTTGCAGAGAAAAGATCAACTTTTAGATATTTCAGTGCTGAGTAGCACAGAGCTTATGTATGTTTTGGACCCTTATCATCACACTTTTAAATCAAAGGACATTCACAGTTAGTAAGTAACACACTTTCAAAAGCATTTAGGTCATCGTCAGCAAACATGCAGTTTTACTCCAAGTATGACTTTTTCTAGGAAGTTAATTCCATACTATTTTAACCATTTTTTCCATTATTGCACAAAAGTAACTTTCACTCTCTACGGGAATGAGCTCAAGTTTTCCAATTATTTTAATGGCAGTGAACAAGGCTGCATCTATCATATAGCATTAACCAAAGACGACCTTTTGATTTCTCATGGCTGCAACCATATCAAATACCATTTTTGTAGGTTAAGGTTTTTTTGCTTAATATTGAAAGTAGCAATTCCAAAATAACACTTTTTACTCCCTGAGATGTGAGCACCCGCAATAAACTCAATATTTACAGATACTTTCAAATATCAGCTGAGGTTTTTCTTCTAGGATTTAAGTGTTAAATTGACATTGATGGTACAAGTCTGTCCTTGCTGTCTCTGTGAATTCTGTTTAACTATGTACAGGCTAGAGAAGAATGACATTTTTAAGGTGGATATTTAGTGGCACAATCATTTATTTATTTGGTTGGTTGGTTTTTTTTCTGCAGGATAAATACTCATGGTAGTGCCTCACAAAGCTATCACATGACCTGGATGAATGCTGCATAAAAAATACAAAAAGCATATCACTGGTATAACTGGTGCAAAATATCAATTACAGGAGAGGCAAGACCAGCAGGGAACTAGCATTGTGTCACTTCACATTCTTAGCAGAGAGATGACTTTTAACACCCTAGGTAAGTCATGTCATTGCACGTCATCAGGAGTCATAACAATGTCAAACAGTTAACTGACAAACCTCCAGCTCCTTACTGAGCACATAAGGAAGGTGACTACAGCTATGTCAGTGGGGAAAGTAACTCTCATTTGACAAAATGAATTTCCTACCTGAAAAAGACATATGAAATGTATCAAAATGAATGTTTGTTGCAGAGAGCTTATAGCTCTCTAAGACAGGCATAAAATGTGACCATTTTATGCTGAAGCCTTCCTTCTTTTTATGTCTCCACCCCTCAGAGCAGAGGCCATCTATCTTTTCCAGGTGGTACACCAAAGTCTATTTTTCTTTCCTGAATTTGATTTTAAATAACAAGTCTAGAGGAGTTTGAGAAGGCTGACTGAATCAAAATACTCCTAAACTGATGATACACAAGTATTTTATCTGTGTGTGAGGCAGATCTACTACATCTCAATAACACAGGTATTCAGGCAAATATTGTTTCAGAGATATTTATCTCACATGTCATCCGCTTCCCAGCTGTTTGCTGCTCACTCATCTTCAGCAAATGAGTGTAATCACTTTGAGACTATGCTATACCTGTGTATTTTAATTTTGAAAGCAAAAGCTCCATGACATAGGTGTCTCAACTTCAAGTAATTAATATTAGTATTATTGAATAATTTTCTACAGTAGGTGAAATACCTCCTTCCATAGTCTAATCATTTCTACAATAAGATACAGTGAGCCAGAAAAACTTTCATAGCCTAGACAAAGAGATATTTCTGCATACCAGAAGTACTATGAAAAATGGTTTTGTAAAAAGCCAATACCATTATATGCATCATTTTATATATATCTTTTAGCTGTATTTCTCTGCCTAACTTTGTATTTAATTTTCTAACAATAAACTCAAAGCATACAATATAAAATAAAATGTGGTTTACCTCTTTTATTGCTATATTTCAGTCAACCTGAAATATAATTTTAACATCTTGCTTATTTTAATGGTTTGAAACCTGCTGCCC
>NW_008602337.1:0-23590 GCF_000691845.1 Merops nubicus | reverse complement strand
AACTCTAGTCAAGCAGATTTTTTTTTTTTTAAAAATTGAAACAACACATTTTCTCATCTCATAACACCTAGCAAAGTCCCGTCAAACTAAAGATATTGTGTATTTGAGAAATATGAGGAATCTAATGAGATTTTAACTTTCCATTGTTTAGAGTATTACAAGACATGGTTCATTTTTTTTTTTTTACTGTTTTGCTCAGCAAATGTTGAAAATAAAAAATAAATACTTCATTCTCCTATTCTTATACTGTCCTATGAGTCGAATAATCTTGGCATTGTTTGCCAGGGTCTTCCCTTGACTGTCTCATGGAGGATTCATTAGGATGTGTTTTAGAAATGAGACATAAATATGAGTCAGCCAGACAGAGTTCCAGGGTCTATTGAAAATGTTTAATTTTCAGTAAAATAAACCAAATTTTTAAGGATAAGGAAACACTTCTGCTCTAAACCTGAACAATTAGCTCTAAGCAGAAGATCAGGTTAAGAATTGGCTAGATTCTCTCCATGGAGTTCAGAACAGTTCATGAAGGAGGCTGGTTGTTAGAAAATTAAGGGGAAAGGGATGAGGACTTTTCTACTCTGAAAATGATTGAGCTGCTCAGTAGCAGTTGTTTCAGCATACTGAATGAAACCTTTTCAGCCATGAGGATGGGGGAAGACCATTACCTTTTCTTCCTTCCTCTGAGCTTGTTAAATAACTCTTTTCCACCTTCCTCTTCTGCAGGACATCATATGTGATCTGTATACCAAAATTTTGTTACGCAAAACTAGCATTCATCCTTTTTTCTGCCTGTTTGAAGTGGAACAATGCTGGTTGATTATCTTAAATGAAAATGTCAGTGTAAACTTCCAATAAGTACCAATCAGGATCATTACAAACAGCAAACTGATTTAAATGATGGAACTTCAAAATCTTTACTTTTATTGTTTTATTGTGAAACCTTATGCTGCTGAAGACTATGCTGTTAACTAGATGATCGGGTTTTTTTTTTTCTTTTTTAAAAGAGAACTTACTATGATTTAATAGAAACAAATACTTATTTCACTTGCACTAGAAGCCTAGAAGCTTAGAGAGAATTTTATTTTATTTTTTTCCCAAAGAAAACATTTCCCTCCAGAGTAGTGTTAGTCCACTCTGAGAACAGTAGCAGGAAATTGAGAAAGTATTATTTACAGAAGAACCAAAAAGAAGCTTTTTTGCACTGAAATCTCCAATCACTTTTTTTGTGTTTTGGTTAGGTGAAAATAACTTCCAACTCAAACGTATGCATAAGGTCTATGCAGAGAGAGAAAGTAGGCTCCAACTGGCTTCTTCAAGTTCCTTTCACTTGTAAAAGCAAAGGTTGCCTGAAAAATTAGAGAGAAACTGTTTGGCAAGAACACAGAGCTTTATTGCCACCTACAAGAGAGGCTTAAGAAACTGTCAGAAGACTTTCTTGAATCACAAATTTTACCTCTGCTTGCCCTCAGTCTCCTATTTTGATTTTGCTGTTAATGAGTTATCTTTTGTTTGGTCCAGTTTTTGTGGTTTGTTTTTTGTTTGTTTGTTTATTTTTTTGGTGGGTGGGTTGTTTTGGGTCTTTTTGGAAGAGATTGAGGGGATGGTTTTGGTTGGGTTTTTTTATTGTTGTTTTCTGGGAGGTTTTTTGGCTTTTTTTTTTTCCTCAGCTTTGTTTTTTTGTTGTTGTTTTAGGAGGGTTTTTTGTTGGTCTTTTTGGGTTGGGGAGGTGGGTTTGGGGATTTTTGTTTTGTTTTGGTTTTATTTTGTTTTTTTTTTACTTTACATGCATCATAAGAACTTGATGACACCATCTTTTAACTGATCAGATGAAGTGTTGCACGTTCTTGTGAGGAATTTTACCTAAAGGTTAGAAAATATTTTTAATTTCTCGATTTCTTCTCCAGTTTCTCCAAAGGTCCTTGTCAATAACCACCTGACCATTGGAATTCACTTCTACTCTGAGTTTATGTCTGTGTGTTGGCTTCTTTTATGTGTTTGTGTTGTGGAAGTTTCTTGTGATCACTGTAAATGACTAAGGTATAAAACAATTGAGAATAATTTTTCTTTTATCTGTAGTTTGTCCCATAAACAAATGGGCATTTATGTATGATATTGAACTAGTTTTACTGTTATTTCATTAAAATAGATCAGTGACATTCAAGATAAACCAGGTATGAATTTTGATAATCTTGAAATGAAACTGGCAGGAGTGTGGAATCTATTAAGATAGCAAAAATATAAATATGTCTGTAAAAATAAATGAACATATATAAATATATACAGTTTACTGTAATTAAACACTTGACTGCTGTTTCTTGCTCTGAAGACAAGTGAATCAAACTATCTTTTAATTAAGTCACTTAATAAACTAATGGAAGACATCCTGACATTCAAATGCTAAGTGTGAGAAAGGACCATAAGAGCATAGAAAAATTTCATACTGTACTCTTTTGAGTGAGGTGTGTAATTTAACTTACTTTTCTGGGAGTGAAATGTGTTATTGAAGCTTTAGATTGTTAAAAGGAAGAGCTTGTGATTATCTGCAAGAGTAAGTATAGCAGCTTTATTGTTACGATCTAGTGAAGATAACTTTTCTTAAAAGCGTATCTCTTGAAGAAAAGAGAAAACAACAAAGAAAAAGATGATTGAGAGAAACTTGCTATTTAATGAAATCATAACTGAATCTTGACTATTGCTGAAATTATATATTGTGATGATCAAGGAGAGTATTTTGCTGTGAAATACCTACAGTCACTCATTGTTACTGTCAATATGACAGACAGGTTGGTTCCAGACTCAAATATCGTGTAGGTCTGGTCTAGTATATCTATATTAAATAAACTAAGAAAGGAGAAAAAGGAAAGGCTAAGGGAAGCAACCTGCTTTCAACACTTGTTTCTTCATGGGCATTTTGTCTCGGTTGTCATGAACTGTGCAGGGTGCAGAGACTCTGGCTCTGCCTTTGCATTAAAGGAATTAGTGCTGGAAGACTTACAGGCACTTTTGTTGACAGCTGTTGTGAGCCAATTTCATGACCTATGTCATTATCTCATGTATCTCCTCCTGTTAAGTGCTCGTCATAAGCTGATAGTTTTTTGATTGGCTAATTATCTCTGGTTTGCATCAATCGTTTTTTTGCTTCATTCAGGTTCTCTCTCTCCTTCATTTCCAGGAATAGTTATTAAAAATCTGTAGTTGACATGTTCCCTTATACAAGGAGCATGGACTTGTCCTGTGTGTTCACTGTTGCTGCTACAGCAAGTGGAATTTTGATTAGGCATCATGTGGTGTCAGGGAGGAGACCGATGTTTCAGGTAGGGAATGTGTACTGCAGTAAAAAAAGCTTTAAGACAAATAACTAACCTATTGCTCAATGTTTTTCATTCACTAAATATTCACTTTCAAAAAAGTTAACTATTATGATAGAGATTAATTTAGACGGTAAGACATGGACAGAGATCTTTCATAGCATTGGTTTCTCAGCTTATATTTCAATGTGATTCTGAGGAAATAGCTTGTATTGAGGCTTGCAAATGTGTCTTCTGGAAGCATGCTATTTGCTGAGCAATGAACCTGTGTGGTGAGAGCATATTGGTTTGTCATCTTTTGGTAGACTTGAATGAAATATTTGTTTCAGAAAAGGTCATACTTGTTATTTAATTGTGAATTATGAGAAAGAATCGAGCATTGATTTACATCATAAGAAACAGGGTATAATACAAATACATCTTCTCTATTTGTGCTATGTTTTTAAGGTTCTTTCATTGTTTATATAGCAATTGCTTTCAGATTGTCCATTTATTTTCCAGTAGCTTGTCCCTGATAACTTTCAGATTCTTTTTACACAAAATGTCCATCTTTGAAAATGCATTGTTTACTTCTAATAATGCTTCCATTTTTAGCAAATACAAAACACAAATTCATACACCAGGATGAGCTATAAAATGAGAATTTTAATTTATAATTATTTGAGGGCTTTCCAGTTCTCCCTGAAATACAAGGAATCAGGACTTGGTCCTGGTAGACCTTTATATTTTATCCCAAAGAACCTTAAAGTACTCTTTTCCTGTGAAACAGGTAGAACACATGATTTAATACATTGTTGTTGCATGCCATGGAAAACTTCACCCTGTGTATCAAGTTAGTATAGAGCAAAATACCATACTTTCTTAGATTGAGAACCTCAAAAAGGCTTGGTTCCCAGCTATGGGGTGGAGTGCCCAATATCTTTATTCCCTGATGTGGTGGTACCTAACTTGCCTTCCGTTACAGCTTTCTAGATACCTAAACATGTACCAAAAATCTTGCCTCAGTTTTATCAGTTAAAAGACTCAGCACTTATTTTGTGCTCAGGCCTACTTCAGATCCTCAAAAAAGGCTCCTCTAATGGTTTATTGAGAGAGGCTACATTCAATAAGCCTGTTCTTCAACACAGCAGAGATGTGTGCTCAAATACTTTAATACTCAATAACATAACTCCATTTTGTTAAGGTGTGATAGTCTAAAATCCACGGTCTTCCTGAACGTGAGGGAGTGTCCCCCATGTTTTCTACACAGGTGAATGTCAGAGTTGGAGCCTTTGTCCAATTTGTTTAGAGGCACTTTCTGTCCTTTTACTGAAGCTGTTCCACTATGTCATGAACAACTAAATAATTGTTGGATCAGAAAAAAGGTGACCAAAACTGTATGAAGGGGTTTGGGGATTCTGAAGAGGCCTATTCTTCAGATTGTACTGGAAGACAAAGTCCTCTTAGAATAGACAGGTGCCTTATTGAAAACATAAATCAAATCTTCAGCATAGAAGACCCTTTAGAGTTGTTTTTACCGTCTTCTTGCAACTCTTCCCCTGCTCACATTCCCTCCCACATGGTTGGGAGATTTTGGGCTGCTGCAGTGACTAGTGTTCTTCCTGCCTGCCAAAAACTAAGAAATTTTTCTTTGGTATGTGAATCTCTTTAGAAAATTCACATTAAGTGTTGTACAACATGTAAGAACTTGCTTTTCTTTATGTATTATGGACTGTTGTAGAGGCATTTAGGGGGAGGGATTGTATTGTTTACAGAAGAAGCAGATTTTTTTGCATCTCTATAGTTCCTGTCTGAGAATACCAGTTCTTTTCAGATAGAAAACTCTATTTAGTGCTTGTTTGCTACTTCACATGACCTCGATTTAGATTAATGACTTCTAAATATGAAACTTTATCAATTGCAAGTAATTAGGTTTAAATTCCACAGTTCTTTTCACCAGAGAATCTCCAGAACTAATGATTACTCCAGGATAAATGATTAACCTTAAGTATATAATGTATACATAGTAATATATTGTTCTAGTTCCTCAAATACTCTTACTGCTAGCTTGAGATATGCAATAGAAGTAGTAAACTTAAGTTTAGAATATCTTTCGTTATTCATAAAGACAAGCTGTCTTCAAAATATGTGTTATGTACATGCATTATGGGAGTGGGGCATTTAGAGAATATACCTCTAGGGGTCTGGTTCACTTAAAGTTAATTTATTTTCTTATGCAACTTGATTCCTTTTCACTGAGGCTGAAAATAAAAATCAATTTCTAAGATATGTTGCCCCTTCAAAGTCATAACTAATGCTGCTGATTCATGACAAGATTACCATGCCTTCAAAAGTTCAATTAGCTCAATCTGAAATAGAATTTCCAAAGGCAATGTTGTCCTTTGAGGTAATATAAATGTCAGAAAAAATGTACTAGCTGAATAAATATCATCCACTTATAGTTAAATACTAAGACTGCAGATGGATTCTACCTGTGGCACTTAAGCAATTAGAGCCATATTGTAGGAAAGATTGCAAATATGCTTTTTAACCCTGACCGTTCTTTTCAAGAAGAATCAATTATAATGAAAAAAAGGTTTGAGTCAAAGTAAAGCACTTCACCAAGTTGTGTACTTTGTGAAACTTCTGCTTTGTTTGAAATACAATGCATTTATTTGCTGTCACTAGATTTTTGTGTTGGTGATATTTTAAGTTCTTAAGCTTCACTGAATTGTGAATAGAACTTTAAATAGAGTTAAAC
Source organism: Merops nubicus (assembly GCF_000691845.1). NCBI lineage: Eukaryota > Metazoa > Chordata > Aves > Coraciiformes > Meropidae > Merops > Merops nubicus. Next base: position 17,542 of record NW_008602337.1, on the reverse strand, counting down.
TGAAAGGAAGAACAATGTTTCAGTTTTGTAAGAGTTTAGCTGTTTTGATGCATAGAAGTTTTGGCGTCCAATGCAGCATCCATGGACCTGGCTGGGCTCTTTGTTTTTGCATGTCATGGATACACCTCTGACTTTTTGAAAAGGTGAGAGTTGCATGTTTTCTGCAAGCTTTTGTTAACCTGGTAATGTGAAAAATGGATTTAAGATAAAAGCAGTCACTAGAAAGGGACACTGAGAGACAAAGTGATTTAAACGTAGTCCAAGGTAACTGTGTAGTGGTGGCGTTTTTTTGTTTGTTTGTTTTCAATAAGGGAAAAATTAAAAAAAAGATTCCATCAAAACCCTGTGAGCTGTGTTGACCACCTTAATAAGCTGGTTTATGTGAACGGTTTAGTGAAATATTCTGTTGTGCAGTAAGCAATCTGTAGCAACATTAATATTAATGGTTTGTCTGCACGATCTCAGAGACTTCCAGTCAGTTGTTACAGTTTAGTTTCGGTATCCATCTGTACTGCTCCTTCTCTTTATGACACTGAGGGCCTTCTGTGTTACATGGTGTATACGGCTCACTGTTACAGATCTAAGGCTTAAGGCTTTCACATAAGCATATGAACAGTGAAAAAGAGACAGTGGAAGTCCTCATAAAACATTGCAGAAGCAGTGTGATAATTTGCACTTAGATTTTTTGCTGGTTTGTGATTCTTTGACAGTAGAGTCTCTGGATTCAGCATACTTGATAGAAAATTGTTCCAAGTGCTGCCTAGGTACGCAATGGTACGCCTTGTCCAGATGTCATCAACATCTTGACATCCTTTCTATATCACACCTTAATTTAAGGCACTATGGAAAGATTTAAGGAGACAGTAAGTGGAGGAAAAGCACAGTGTTTGTGCTTTTGAGAACCTCTTGTTTCAGCTGTGGCCTGAAAATCCATGTGTTGTTAAAAATACGCAGAAAATAATTAACATTATAATCTTGCCAGGCTATTATATATCATAGCCAGACTATGGTATGAGGAAACAGGTTGGGATTCCAGTGTTATAGGTGCACAGCTGAAATATGAGGCGAGGAGGAATAATTTAGAAAGGATGCTTATTTTTCTAGCATTAAAGCAATTAAAACAATGGACTGGGTTCAACATTCTGATCAGCAAAAATTCGTCAATGTGCCAAAATGAAGAACGGGAAAACCTGTCTGTTTTCAGTTCCTGTGCAGAGAAAATGTTGGTGGCATTATGAATCGGTTACTGAAAGCTATTAGAACCGTCAGGCATAATCCAAGCACTAGAATTATATTTTGAAACATTCTCAAAATGGCAGATTTTTATATTTCTCACCATCTTTTTTCTACTACTGGTTAACGTTTCTAAGATGCAGAGGTATGATAATGACCTACAGAATCTGTTAGCTTAAGCCATTTTTTCCAGGGAATAATGAAGGGAGTGTATATGAACAGCTTGGGTTTAGGTTTGGCGTTGGAAGGAGCAATTACTACAAGGTAATTACACTGCTGCTGTTTTCATTTAGAACATTAAGTGGCTGTTCCAGCACAATTTAGGATGAAATCTGGTCAGATTTTGATAAAATCCCATGTAAGAATTCACCTCTGAGAATCACAGTCTATTTGAGAAGCATCTTGAATCCATAAGTGAAAGTGGTAGTGGAAACCAAGCAACACTTGAGATTTCTTATGTTGATCAGATGACTGTAATGCTGCACAAGACTTGGGCTTTGAAAGAAAAGAGCTATCTGGTTGAAAGTTCTATTTTTCTCTCAGTAAGAGAAGTAACTATCTTGACTTCTTCCTAATGTAATGTTCTCCAGGTTTTTGAAAACTGTCAAAGTTAGAGTAAGCCCTTCTTTCTTGCTATGAGATGCCCTTAAAGAGTGTCACATGATTTTATGCAGAATATATGCTCTAAAAGTATAAATATTTGGAGGAGCCTGTGGAGCAGGGGAATGAAAAGTATTTGCAAAAACATTCTGCATGTAATATCAGAAGTATTAGCATAAATTAGATTAATATAAATTAAAATAATTCATGTTTTGAAGCCTACTTCAGCTTAGAAGTTTATTTTTAATTGAATTGTGACATCAGAGTGGTCACAGAGATAACTATTTAAGAGATAGGGGAATTGGAGAATGTTTTAAAGCTGTTTGAAGTTCAGAACTGTTTCAATTAATAGGTTCATCCAGAAACAACTCTTCTGACGTATTAGGAAAAAGAACTTTTTTTTTCCTCTTTATGATTTTGGAACACTGTTTCCTCCAAAGCTGGGTGCATTCTTGATAGGCCAGTGCTATTTAAGGAGCACAAAAAAATACTATCAAAGGAAACATACAAATAAAAGGCATCTGACTTTTTACTAGAGATAACCAATAACAAACATAATTTATCTGAAGCTTGTAGAGAATGTGATTAGTTTGGGAGATCAGGCATGGGAAAGGAAAATAGGAACATCTGAATATAGTAACACTTTGTATTTAATAAGCACTTTGTGTGTAATAAGCAGCATTTTGAATTGTGAAAGTCATATTCTGAAGCCATTGACTTGAGATACTTAGATGAGAATTTCAGAGGCAGAAGTAAAGAGTATGGAAATAGAAATAAACACCACAGCAAAGGTTGGTTGTAGGCTGTGGAATGAGATAGATCAGTTTTATAAAACGCATACCTTGGTAGAGAGATCAACTTAATATTAGGGTAATAGCAAGGCTAGAGAAGGATGACTGGGAAACATGCAGCTTGAAGTCACTAAGAAGCAGCTGAATGACTTGCAATTAACCAAGTTGTATTTTCCAGAATTAGTGGTAACTAGATTATTGTTCAAACCAAAGCAAAACTCTAAGAAAAATAAATGTTTATAGTTTGCCAGTCGATCATAACTTACTATATACAGGTACTATATGTTTTGTTGGTTGCTAATATTATTTTGGAACTTCTTGAAAGCATTCAGGAATGTATAACTGCACTAGTAACATTGTGCTGTACTTGCTGTATTTTGTAGTAACAAAGGATTTAGTTTTTCTCTTTTAAAAACTGCTTGTCATTCCATGTATTCTTAATCCTGTTCTTTCAGCCTTACATTTGTGTATTAGTTAATTTTGTAAATGATATTTTATATTTCTGCAGTCTTGCATTTCAGTATTCTTAGCTCTTGTCAGTACCTGAGATACCTGTATCTTTCATTGACTACATTTATGTAGCAACAGTCCTAAGGCTGGATTTCTGATTATTTTGTGCATTTTCTGAGATTGAGATGCAGTAGATGCGATGGCTCAAGTTCTCAGCTATTTTCTTACTTTAATTAAGTTAAAATTGAGTTTTCTGCTATCATTTGCATATATTGACTTTAGATTTGATTTTGAATCCTCTGGCATCAATGATTGTGTGAAACAGAGCATCTAATAATATTACAGTCAGAGGAAGTATGGCTTAATACAAGTATCAGACTGGAATACAGGATATGTAGGTTCTAATGACTCTTAGTCTAATGACAGAGCAGTGATGAGACAGATGCTTCCTCTCTGTGCTGTAAGCCTGCCTATAAAATAGGCATAACTGTGCTAACGTGTGTGAAATGCATGCATTAGACTTTGAGTGATGTAGGAGAAAAATTACTATTAAAGGCATGATTTCTGTTTTATCTCTCTTCAGTCTAATTTGGGAAATCCCAATATGACTGTTAAACAACTACAGTATTTTGAATAATATAAATTATTGATACACTGTGTTTTCTTGGTGTGAGTGTCTTGATTTATTTCAAAACCAAGAAGTAGGTGTGTTCTTCCACAGAAAACTGAAGCATGTAGTATAAAATGAAAAGGTAATGTACTTGAAAAATGTTATGAAACAAGTCAGACCAGTAATGTAAATATGATACGGAAATAAACAGTCCTTGATAAGGAAGTACAGGCGGTGCAAAGTTAGTCCTTGATCCTCATAGTTTGTCACATGAAGAATATTGACGCAAAGTTCTAGAATGCAATATGTCTTTGTTGGAAAGCACAGTTCAAAAAAGTTTGCTTTTGACCTCACTTCATGATGTCTTGGCCTCCTTCCAAGCACACCAACGTTTCATTAAAGATTGACAGGACAGTAAAAGAGATACCAAGTCTCTAACTACACCACAACATAAGGCTATAGAATCATAGGATAATAAATAATATTGTAAAGAGAAAGGGGAAATTGTTTCTGTTTCAGTCAGTGGGAATCAAAAGCCCAGAATTTCTGACATCTAGGCAAGATCCTATAAGGTGATGATCCACTGACTTGTAACAGTTTCCTGGAATATTTTGTTTCTGATTCTCTTCTTTAAGGTCCTGTGTGGTGGTCAAATAACAAGAATGTGCAGTGGTCAGTTAGGAAGGTAAGAGAAGCCATACTTTAGGCTAGTTTACATATGATTTAAGGGACTTATTTATACTGTATAAATGGAAAATCGTAGTTAAGGTCTCTAGACATCTATCTGTGCAAGAAAATATCTAAACTGAAAGAGAAACATTCAGATTTATCCACTGAATATTTTTTGTGAGGTGATGGGGTTTTGTTTTTGTTTGTTCCTTAAGATGAGTTTAAATAATTTCAGGCTGAGATTCTTACTAACTAGTAAAACATTAGGATGAAATAACTTCAATAACATTGATGTAACCTGTCAAGTTAATAGATCCACAGCCACAATTACTGAAATCCTTTCATGTGCAAAGTGTATCCTCAGCCCTTTAAAGAGAAAGTGTTTCAAATCACATCCATCTCATAAAGACTCAGTTGCCAGCATTGACAGGTTACAGGTACAAAAGCTATTTTTCTGTGTCATGAACAACTGCCAAATAGCTGGTCATTCAGTGGCAGAACAGTTACCCAAGAATCTGATTAGATGATTTTGTATCCTGTAGTATAATTCTCAATAAACTACATCACCATCATCTTACCAATTCTGCTTTAAATACTCTGTACCTGTTATAAGTTTGTTTTTTCCTTCCTCCTTCTTTTTGTGTTGAAAAAGGTTAATATATAAGCATGTTTATTTGTGTAGAATTAGTCACTGTTCTTCATAATTTTTAGGAACAGTTATTTAAGCTGCTTTTTAAAATCTGTCAAAATAACAAATCCTTGCATTCAAGATGGGAGTGGAAATTTTAATTAGGCTTCTGTATGCCAGTGTTGTAATACATACTATACACAGAAGTACAGATGCCCAAATTGTTAAATTGTTTGTGTTTTTTTTTTTCTTTTTCTTTTTTATCATAATTTTGACATTTTTAGACCATTTTAAAATGATCTTCATAATTTCTTAATTTTATGTCAGACTCTATGTAAAAGCATATTGTTCTTCTCTGGGAAAAGTCCTGCATAATTTAGTAATAGAAAAAAAACAATGTTTTGTAAAACTCCTTGAAATCTCAGCAGTTCTAGCTTATACTTGATAGGCATGTGTGATGCAGTCAGTAAGCATACTACAGTACATATTTAGTATATTTGGTATGATTCTATACAATTTTATAGAAGATGTAAAATACATAGTAACATACTTTTGATAAGTTATGGGTAATATTACGTGAATCTCCAGAGGAATCTGATTAATAATTTTTCCTTATCTGAAAGTTTTTCCTGCTGTTACTGGGCAAAGGAAGCTTAGGTAATTTAAGCTAACTGTAGTTCGAATGATTCACAAGTCACATTGAGGCATACAGGTGGTGACTGAAGAATGTAAATGCATCAGAAAAAAAAAATAATTAAAAGCCATGCAGTTTGAATTCAGACCAGCCTACTTTATCTCCTAATTTTAGAAGCACCAGTGCTTTAATTCTGCATTTCAAGTGCATATGCTAACGTGGCATCTGTCAAAGCCAGTGCCTACGGTTGAAAGTTGAACTTCTGACACAGTGCCTACAAACCTAAGTCTGTATTACCCTGCTGCCAAGCATTTGTTGTGAAAATAGCTAGAACACCTAACGTGGTTGGAAAGCTTGGTGGTTGCTGTAGGGAATCCAGATGCAGGCAGAGGAAGGAGCAGGCAGTAGGAGGGACCTCAAGCTGGCCAAGGTTCCATGTGGACACTCTAGTGTGTTGTCAGGAAAGTGCTGGCTCCACGAAGGGCAGAATTGGTGAAACTTTAGTTTACAGCCTGGAAAATGTGGCTGAAGTTTCTGTAGCTCCAGAGCGGGCCAAGGAACCTGGTATATGATGCCTATGTACAAAGTCTACATAAGTAATGCCAACAACTTCTTCAGTCCTTGGGACATTGCCAGATGTTAAAGGCACATGTTCAACTGTCACTGAATTCCTTCCCTTCTTTATACAGATTCTTTTTGCAATATATAGTTTAGTTGTATATTTTTAATACTAAGGTAACAGAATAAAATCCTCCTTACGGATTTTGTGGTCTATATATTAACTAAGATGGAGACTATATATAGATGTCATTTCATGTCATATAATCAAAATCATAATATTATCTAATGTATGCAAATATTAATTATATATATATAAATTTTTATTTTCTAATTGAGAATTAGGATAGCTTTACAAGTCCTTTGTGATGTCCCTGGGGACATTACCAGTGAAAATGTAAAACCCACATGGTCTCAACAACTCTCTCCTAAGACCACGATTTTGCCTTGGAAATAACACGGTGCAATATGAGATACAGGGGTTGCCACGGTAACCGTTCTTTTTTAGTTTGATAGCAGCAGGTGAATGGTTGCCTGGATATCCACAGCAATTTGCTGGGGCTCTAGTAATTCAGTAAGAATGCACACATTTTTTTCAGCCTTGTTTTTCTCTTACAGAGGCTTTAACTAAAATCCTAAGGTACATGGTAATTAATAAAATATTATTGAATAATTATTATTCGTACAGTACTGTGTTAGTAATATTTTGTTAATATTTTAAATGCAGAATATTAGAGCAAGGTCTTTTTATATTATAATAATTATTTTCAGAGAAACTTAATTTCTGATTTGTTTTTTTTTACCTTGGTTTACTGTTACCCTTCAAAAAATTAATTCCACACTTAAATCTGGAACTAATGAGACTGAAGTTGCAAGGAGAATTTCTAGCTTGCCTTTATTGTACTGTCCTTTAGTGAAATCAGTAAGATGTCTGACAATAGCAGTGATCTCCCATTCTGACTCTGCTGCAGCATTTTTCTGGATTTGAAAGAAAATACAATTAAGAAAGAGGTGTCCAGATTTTATGGATTTAAGGATGCATGGGAAAGTTCCCATGAAATATAACAAAATAATTGTTTTCTTGACCACAGGGTATTTTTTTTTACAGGTTGTTGATGGTCTGAATCTCCTGAATCTCGTTTGTATAGCTAAATACTGCAGTTTAGATCCACCCTGTTCTGAATCTTGTGTTCTACTGTATTATGCTAACTTGATTATGCACATTTAGAGTAAAATTTTCAGGGATTAGAACCTAAGTTTTCACTCTGTCATAATTAGGTTTTAGATTTAATGTGGTAATAAGATTTATAGCTTTATTCAGTCTGTTGGCAGACCCAGATACAGAATCTGTTCCATCATTTACACCATAGTTTATCTTATTACATAAACATAATCAGAATGTGAATTTCATTAGTTTTATGTGAAGACAATCTTAAATTTGGGACAATATTTTTGTTTTAAAGGTTTCACCTGTGTATAAAGTCCACCATACAAGTATCTGAGTATGTGATATATCTGTGGCCTGAATTCTAGTTGTTAAAGTACCTCAGAATTGAGCAATCTTTCTCTTATAATCTCTGAATTGAATAGTATATGTGACATAGCATTTCTGAAAGAGAAAGGAGTCTTTCTTCCTACTTCTGCTACTACTATGAATAATATAAATGTCCCCAAAATAACATTACAAATAAGCTGGCAATACATAAGTAACATTGCTACATAAAACCATCAGCCATATTATGAAGAGATGGAGAAGACAGGATCAAAGCTGTGGATGTATCAAATCCATAATTTCAGTGGAATTATTTTGTGTACTAACAATGATGACACTCTGAAAGATCTGCAGGACATCTTGCATTTATTTATTTTTTGTATTTTTTTTTTTCTGAACACTTGATATCTGAGAAGGAAGATTTGTGCTGGAAATAAGTCTTTCAAAGCTGACAATGGAACTGCTTTATAACAAAAGTGTAGTCTGCTTTTTCTCAGTTACTGAAATAAAATGCAAGGTATGACATTGTTGTATGGGATAGATTGCTCCTGGCTCAGAATTAGATTGTTTCGTCCCCCAAAAGGAGGGACTGGGGAACAAGTAGATATATTTTAAGCATCCAATTTAGCCAAGACTACCATCTGACAGGTAGACTCAACATCTTGACACTACTGTAAATGTTAATGTTACTTCTGCTTTGTTTTGATAGCCTTGTCAGACACTTACCAGTAGTACTTGTTTAAGTAGATCAGACTCCTAGAATTAACAAAACTACTGTAATTCCCTGTCCAGTGACATATTTCTTTTACTGAGGTGTGTAATTCCAAACAGATGTGATAGTTGTTTTCTTCTCACTTTATGACTTAACACTAAATCATGGAGTTCAAGTGAGTGACTAGCAGTGACCACGGCACAGCTGGGGTCAACTAGGTCAACTTAGAAATTATATTGAGTGCATCAGACGGTAACAAGTAAACCTCTGGAAGACTTCTAGAGAAGTGTGGTGTGTGGGTTGGGTGGTTTTTTTTTTTGTTTTGTTTTTGGTTTTGTTTTTTTTTAAATATTTGTAAATGTTTAATTATAAAAGTTTTCTCTTCCTATAATGATTTCAAAATTAAGGTCTGCTATTAAACAAAGGCAAACCAAAATAATGTTACTACGGCTGCTAGTTATTTTCTGAATAATAGAAAGAAAGTGCTTTATTGATACATATTTATTCCCTCTGCTTCTAGATATCACGCTTTTGGTTAATTAACTAACCTGTTAGTGGAGCAGGATGAAAAACAGTCCTTTTAAAAAGGCAAACTAGTACTTCTTATTTCAGTACTGTAAATGAATATTCTAACATTGAAGATTCTAACTTCAGCACAGTTAATTTTTAAAAATGGACAACAACAAACAAACCTGTGTGTGCACAAATCCTCCTATATTACCTACCAGAGGTGTAACAGGGGTCCTAGAAACTCTAAGTTCCATATGTTTCCTTCAAAACTGACTGTTACTGCAAGAGTGAATAATCAAATTATCCATGTTGTGTTTTTAAAATTCATTTTAGTTTATAGAAATAAAGGTAGGTACTTGCTGGAAATTTTAACAACTCTAGTGAATTAAAACTGTGAAATATAGAGGTGCAAGACCAGATAGCAGCTTTGAAATTTTCATTTTTTGTGAAATTTTGATTTAGTGTTACATTTGAATGGAAGATTTTTTTTTTTTTTAATTATTTTAAAGTTTGGCTGGTTTCTGTCTGCAGAAGCTGCAAAACAGATGCAATATTTATAAAAAGGTAAACGACATAGTAATGGTTCAAAACACAGTAATATTTTGTGACATGAACGATCTGTTTTAGTTGTTAGAGAACAGTATGTTCTGCAGCAAACTTCTTAGCATCCACTCTCCTGGCAGATTTTTGATACCTAAAATGACAGCGTGAATGGCACATGTGAAGAACTGTTTAAACAACCTCTTTGCAGGAATAAGGGTAAAATTATACGTATCAGAGTTTTTTTAGATGTGCTGTTGCAGCTTTCATGCTGCAGATTAGTTTAAAGATTTTACTTCTGTCTCTTGATCAATAACAAATCAATATCAGATCAATAAAAATGTCTAAATATATTTAAATTTTTTTATAGTGCTTCAGTGCAACTGATTCTGTGAATAGTTTTTCCCTTATTTAAATGCTACACAAGCAGCTTTGCTGGCTATAATGTTTCCCAAAGTAAATTAGTTTTGAGGAAAAAAAAAAAAGCTCAATATTTGTGAGAAAGCAAGTGCTTGTGCTCATGCAGTCAAAGAGTAGAAATGTACCACTTGATCTGTTTTGGTTAGAGGAGCTGAAGTAGTTAACAGAAGTAGGTACTGTGGATGCAAAAGTAAGTTGAAATAGATTTTAATACGTTTTGGCTAACTGGTTATGCTGACGTTTAACAGTTTACTGAGCCTTGTGAGGATCAGAGTTCCTAAACCCTATTTGTAGACATAAGCTGTGAATACTGTTTCCCCACTATGTGGGCTGGGGTTTTGCTGCACTGTGGCAATAGAAATAACATCATAGACTTTATAAGTGAATTATTACAGTATTATCAACAGGATTTATCAATGCCACTGTTTTTGAAAAAAAAAAATAAAATTAAACCCCTGGATTTTAAGATGGCAAAAAAAAAAAAAAAAAAAATGAAACCCCTGGATTTTAAGATGGTAGACTTCTTCCTTATGAGGAGTACAGTGATGTGCCCTTCAGAAAAAGCAAGGTACAACTGACAAGGAAAAAAGAAATGGTTAAATCATGTGTTGAACCTTTGTTGGCCCAAATGGCCACCACAGAGTAAGTGCTAGTAATATCCTACTTTGACTTGTTTTGACAGCATAAACACCAAGGACTTAACCATTGGATGCATACAAATGTCATCCAATATAATGTAAAACTTCATCTCCAGCTTCCAGTAGTCATTCTCAGGTTATGTATAGTGTGGCTAAATACAATCCAGGCATTTATGAGTGCAGATGGTGTTTTTACCCAGCTGTGTCACTGTGATGTTAAAGGAATTCCTTGTAACATAGAAGGGCACCTCATCAGCTGAGGGGAATGTAAGGAGAAGTGGTCTAAATGAGCCAGTAGAAACATCTGTTGCACTCATAAATTTATATGAGGCTGTTCAGCTGTATAGAATTAAAATTGTTTCACTCACAGTTATTTTAATAAACCATAAAAGGGTTTGCATTGCAAATTATAGGATGCTGACTGAATTTTAAAATCAAACTAAATACTGATTTTTGCACTGCATTTTCCTATCATGATAACATTGTGTTTCCCTTAAATAAAGTTAGAAATTAAGTAATTTGGCAAAGAAAGTGAATTAAGACTCTATGACTCCACTTTTGTGAAGAGTCATTGTTTGGGCTATTAATGATTAAGAAATTTGGAATACATTTTGTACATAAACAAATCTTCATTTTAAAAAGCATTAGCAAAAAATCTCCTGTTTATCCAATTACCTTTCATATTCCTGTCATCTTCGAACTGGCCAAATGGATTTTTCATGAAGCTCCTCATTGGCTTCAATAGTTATTAGATACAACTAATCTATAAATTGGGTCAATTCTTTTGTAACGCTTACAGTCTTAGAGAGCTATTATCAGTGCTGGTAAGGTCATGACAAGAGTTTCTATACACTTCAGAATAAAGAGAATGAGTCACACATATCCCAAGGGTGAGATTGTTTCTTGAAGTCTTAATAGCTGAACTTTCATTCATGTAAATACGACAATTTCAGATTCCTTTCACCTCTTTTGTTACCTGCAAAATAAATTTCTTAATGTGTTTTCAAAATTGTCCTGCTGACAGTCCCCAATAACTTTGTTTTTTTTTTAAATATATCTGTTAATTCTACTCTTTACTCAAGTTGACTACTTATGTGCCCTCTTTATAGCTATGAATTGCATTACTGATGAATTTTTTTCTTTTCTTCTATCATCATTTTCTTCTACAAGTATAGCTCTTTCTGCTTTCCTGCTGCAACTACTCTTTCCACTTCTTGGTAGTCTTCAACCAAATCTATTACAAGTGCCACAACAAATCTTTCTCAGTACCCTAATCGCCATCAATTTAAATGTGACAGACATTTTGTCATGTCTCTCTTGACTTGCTGATCTAACTGATGTAATTTGGATTTATTAGAAAGCATCTAAATGCTGTTACATTGTCATTTAACAATAAAACTAATGAAGTAGCCTGAAGAATATGCAAGTTGATATTTTGTCCTTAAGCTTTTAAAATAACCCTTTTAACAATATATCATTTCATTAATACTTGAAGGGCAGATTACTTACTGGCAATGCTTAGCAACATATTGGAACTGTTGATTATCTCAAAATATTTGAATAATGATTCAAATGAAACATTGAAATGTATTAATCTTTTTAATGCTTATTTAGGACGAATAATAAAGAAATTAATGCTCTGAAATTTGATTGTGTGCACTGCTCAGAGAGAAACTTGGATTCTTGCTGCTTCTGAAGGAATACTTCAGTCAGGCCTTGATATGCTTGACTTGTATCATCCTTGGGAGCTGCTCTTTAAAACTGGTGTTTGATATACATTTAAATTTCGTCAGTAAATTTGTCCAAGCATGCACACACAGACACAGATACCTTCTTTTGTTCTAAGAAGATGATCAGAAAGAGACACTGGGAGATAGCGATCTATGTTTTAGACCATTGTGGCTGTGTGCTGTAATAAATTTTCATTTTGACTGCACCTTCTAGTGACATGCACTGGGTCTTGCCTCAAGGTGGAGCTGTTATATTTTCAATGGAGATGAAGACCTGAAAAGCATTTTTTTTCCCCCCCCCCAAATCCTGTTTCTGATTTGAATAGATTTATGGGTTATGTTGGTAAAGAAAAAAGCAAAAGCTGGAGTCAGCAATGTGTCATACAGGTGGATGGGCCGATGACACTGATTTTTATTCAATCTGACATTACCTTTCAGAGATGCAGGAAGATGCATACCTTTCACTTACAGTAGGTATCCAGCAGGATTATGGCAATGTATGCATACCGGCTGTCAAAAGCAGTGCTATTCTTGTGGCTTTTTGTAAGTTGGAACGTTTTCCCAGAAGAGTGTGTGTGTATTGTGTTCTAATTAAGACTATATGAGACAGTTATGGCAGGCTGTCAAATCAATGGGATGCTGGGTATATTTTAGTCTGTGTGCTATAGTCTAAATAACCTTTTAAGGACTGTGTTCTCTCAACGTGGTAAATAAATGCTGAATGTTTTATACTTAATAGGCCTTTGAGTAATGTGTTCCACACGGCTTTATTGCTGGAATGAGACCTCCTTATCACTAAATACACAATAGTGACATGAGGTTGTATCAGCATGAAGAAATGCATATATATATATCTCATACAGGAACAGAGTTTATTATGTAGTTAAACTGGAATATTCCAAAGTACACACTGGTGGCAAATTTAATGAAAATTAGGGAAACCTACAACTGCTGACTTATTCTACTCATCTTTCACCTCTCAGCTTAAATATTGTAAATGTCTATAGTAGCTGGATTTGCAAAAGTAAGATTGATTTCCCTCTTGTTTGGTGTGATTTTTTTTTTGTGTGTGGGTTTTTTTGTTTTGTTTTGTTTTGTTTTTTCTTTTCTCTCTTTGGTTTAGAGTATCTTTATTCTGTTCACTTTAAAAGTCAACTATATCAATGCATTTCAAAACCTTCCTGTTCCAGGCTATGAGAGAGTTACCTGGCCAAGCCTCTCTCTTAACAGGTCTAAAAAAGTGGTCTGTTAGTAGTTAATTTTGAGTTAAAAAAAAAAAAAAAAATTATACATCCAGGTGGTCTCAATTTCAGCTAGGGATGACATTTATCTGAAATAAGAAGAAATTAAATTAGGATCTGAACAGCGTGTAAGATCTGAATTGTGAGCAAGACTGGGTGACTCTCTGATGGGCTGGGTACATAGTGCCACACTAGTACCCTGTGTACTATTTAAGACAGTTCACATTTTGAAGCCAATATTTTGTATGGAATTGGATGACATCTGCTTTGGCAAGACATTTATTCACCTAAAAATGCAGCTACTAATTGCTCGCAGTATTAGTAAAATTGGGTCAAATTAGGTTTAGCTGGCACAAAAATGGAAAAAGAAACATTCTTGAATAGTGAAGCATTTCAATGTTCTAAAACAAAGTTTTGATCCTTTGAGGCTAGACTAAAGGCAGGAAAACTTGGAGATTGTGTACAAAGGTGAAGACAAATTCCCTTTTTAAGTGCAAGTCTTGGGCTCACTGGATGCTTTAATTAGGTGTTAAAAATGAATGATTTTGCTAGTGACAATTGGTCGCTATAATCCCATTGCCTCCAAAATATTTTATTTTGTAACCTGTTACTTAGAATACTTTTGTAGGAGGTGCTTCCAGTATGCATATTGGTTTGGGGAGGGAGAAAATTCACTTCAGTTAAGTTACCCTTATCCACTGGGATATATTGGTCAAAACCACTAACAACATTGATTGACATCTCAGTGATGTAAATGGTAATTCCACTTTAATTCTGAATCTAATTCTTATTATTAAAAATTCCCAGAATAAAAGTATTTCCAGCTGGTTGAAATCACTTAGTTTTCCCTGAGTCTATATATTTTATTTTTTTAAAAAAATTTTAGTTCTGTTTATTCACAGAAACTTTATCCTCTCTTCCCAGATTAACCCCAGGCTGTCTGAGTACTGGTTAAACATACCAAATAATCAGCTAATTTAGAAGATCTTATCCTTACAAATAAAATAATGATAATTCTGTACTCTGTATTCTCTTTATTGTCAAGACCCAAACCATAAATATCATAAAAATAATCTCTAACTTCTGCTTTCTCAGCATTTAAAATAATTTGATTGCATGAGAGAGTTTTATAGGTTTATTGATAAATTGAAGAAAATCTGAGTAAAAACTACTTTGTACTAGAAGCTTTATGTTGTTGTTGTGCCTTTGATGTAAAACTTCCATTTGTATTCAGCTTCTTGAATGATTAAGTGAATTTCACAGTCCCATGTTTCTGCTTAATAAGAAAGCTCTAGACTGATGTAACGAATATCATATCTTGGGCCTGACACCTGAATAGGAAGGACTGAAAAATGGGGTAGTTTGAGCTTTTTAGTGGTTGTTGTTGGGGTTGTGTGGGTTTTTTTTTTGGTGTGGTAATTTGTGTGTATTTTGTTTCTTTGTTTGTTTTTTTTTGTTTGTTTGTTTTTTTTTAGTGGGCTTGCTTATAGTGGAGTTAAACCTTAGGTTGTGGAATTAGTCGGTTTACTTTAGAGTGTTGGTTGTCTTGCCTACTTTTTTTTTTCAGAGTATTTAGGGGCATGTTTAATATCTTTGATGAAAGTAGATATTGAAATTCTCTGGTAATTGGACTCCCAGGTGTTTTCTGTTCTTTGGCTGGGCAGTCAGTACTTCAGCTGTGGCCCTGTTTATCCCTGAGTTGTCTATGACTTTTAGGTGCTCTGAGTCTGGTTTTTGAGGAGTAGTTTCAATTCTGGTCTCACATGCTGTTGATGGTTCTTGGATGGTTCAGGTCTGCTCTGAGAAACAGGAAGGCAATTCCTTGTAGCAATATGTAAAATTATCTGAAACAGATTGGAGGCTAGCTGGAACTTGGAGCACAGTTTTGACAATTGTGACAGGAGTTGGTGAGAATGACCTTGGGCTCAATATCAGACTAAGAAGTGACTGGACAGAGACTTGCCAGTTGTCAGGACTGGGTTTCTTGGGGCTTTACTGCAGGACCATTTGAGATGCCTGTGTGTATGCTTCCTCTTTGTTTTAAAAGTAAGCATCTAAATTTTGTGGCTTGAGTTCAGAAGAGTTAAAACGAGTACAAAATAAACTGTCTATCCATACCCATCTTTCTTTTTAGTTTGTGCTATAGAACTGTACTTCCTGTCTTTCTGCTCAGCTTTTCAGAAGTGCTGCTGATAGCAGCATTTAAAAACCAAACTGCTGGTTTTAGTCCACACTTGTGCTTCTCTACACCAGTTCTAGCTGGCAGCTCCAGCTCAACTCAGATTGGAGAGGCTGGTGTTGTCATTAGCAACTTTTGTTACCCTGTCAGCACAAGTGATCAGAAAACCATGGCAGAATGGAGAAGAGGAGCTGAATAAGCTTCTAACAGGGTAATAGGGAGAAGTTGATAAATCCAGCAGGTTTTGAATAGCTGAAAAGCATGCTAATACTCACATTTTTTTTGAGAAGGGCTTGCTGTACTGTTCAGTCGTCCTGCCAGATCTATGTAGGTGGATAACCCATTTTCACAAAGATACTGCTCCCTTTCTGTCAGGCAAAGATATGTCATAAGGAAAGAATCCCTAAAATTTTATGAACTGCAGACTCACTTGCATTTTTCAACCTTTACTGGTATTTTATAAGTACAGATAAAGTAATAAATAGAATTTTTAAAACATACCCTCATTTCTTTTTATCGTTGTGTGTCACATTTTAGTTTATTAGAGCAGCATTGGTTTGCAGCTCTGTTGTGTGGTGTAAAGAAATCTCAAAGAGAATAATTTAATAATCTTAAGAAACTGACTTGATTAGGAAATTTAAATATAAATGACAGTCAAGTTTTCCTGGACTTGTCCTATCCGTACTCTCTTTCAATCCTGTTGTCCAAATCCCCAGCCTCCTCCAAATAATTTTTAGACAGAATGAACTTGAAACAGTTCCCTGAGGTTTCAGCATGTTGTGATAACCTACAAATATCAGGTGTACTTGTTTAGATGAATCTGTCCTGGATGAGTAATTATGATGCTTGCAGGAAATACAATATCTGAAAGTACTGGACTTTGTGCCCATAGAGTGGGTACACAGTTAATCTGACACATGCTGAACAGATACCACCTATATAGAGAAAGTTCCCACGCAGAATACTGTTTTGTGAACTAATTTTCCAGAATAAATGTCTTTGCCATAGTGGTCTGAATGAAGGAGAATCTGTGGGGTAAAATAAACAACATGAAAAGTGAATTCTGTAGTAAAAGTGTTTTAATACATCTGGATTGTTTGTGCACACATCATGAGATGTTTCTAAAATTCTGAAAAAAGCCCCAAACCTTAAACTTCTAAGGCTTTTTTTTTTTCCCCCTCCTATCACTCAGGCTGTCCTTATAATATCTTCATACCATTTAAAAGTCCTGGAAACCTCTCCTTTACAACCAAGACAACATTTCTTGAGCATTGAGTTATCTGGTTCTGTTCACGCTCTTTTGCTGTGCCCATCACCAAATTATTGTTTGCTTGATCTGTTCCTATGGGAACCATGTGGTTTTAATTGGATGTTATGATGTGGGATTATCTTTTTGCTTTGGCAAGATTACATAATGTCATTCCATCGCTGCAATGAAAAAACCCAAGTATTTTTCATCTGGCACAAAAATATTGTCAGAGGGTAAGATAATGATGATGCTTTCCCTAAGATCTGTTAGAGTGCTTTTTTGGAGCTTTTTGTTTATTCTTTGGGGTTTGTTGCTGTTGTTTTTTATTTTCAGTGTTCCCATTGGAAATGTCTTGCTGTACTGGGCTCATGTGGTGGACCGAGGCAATAAATAGGGTGATTGTGGAAGATGTATGCAGAACTGCACTTACTTGCAGTAAAAGAACAGGAGTCAGATGGAGTGGAGTATCATTTAGGATTTGAAGGGATATGACAACAGCAATAGAATCATAAAATCATAGAATCATAAGGGTTGGAAGGAACCTCAAAAGATCATCTAGTCCAACCCCCATGCCAGAGCCATGAATTCAAAAGTTTTGGATTTCCTTTAAAAAAAAACCTATTTACCTATCACAGTGTGGTGGTTTAAACCACTTTTA
>NW_008602336.1:9905-15194 GCF_000691845.1 Merops nubicus | reverse complement strand
GAGTCCAGCAAAGGGTTACGAGGATGATTAGGGAACAGAAGCACCTGCCTTATGAGGAAAGGCTGTGAGACCTGGGGCCTTTTAGTCTGGAGAAGAGAAGACTTAGGGGGATCTAATTAATGTGTAGAAATATATGAGGCCTGGGTGTCAAGAAGAAAAGTGCAACCTCTTTTCTCTTGTGCCCTGCAATAGGACAAGGCACAATGGATACAAGCCAGTAAGCTGGAGACTTTTAAGACCCATCTGGCTGTGTTCCTGTGTGACGCTAAACTAGATGGTCCTGCTCTGGCAGAGGGATTGGACTCGATGTCTCTGGAGGTCCCTTCCAACACCTAACGTTCTGTTATTCTGTGAACCACAGGGAGTGGGACTTTCTGGTGGCAGCTGTCATGGCCAAAAAAGCTGCAAAGTGAACAATTAGTCTTATCAAATAGCTTCATGGAAGAATGATGGAGATCAGAGAAGGAACAGAAGAAAAGTAAATATCTGGTACGCTTGAGAAATGAAATTTCAAGAAATGGGAAGTACGTAAAAATCTGGAGGAAAAATCAAAATTTGAGGAGCTTATCTGATCTCACAAACTTTTGGCTTATCATCTTAATTTTAAAGAGATCTGTCTACTGCTTATTTGTTGACACTGACTAATATCACTTCTTGGAAATGTCAACTGAGTATTAAACCAGTTATTGCTGAAAGAGTCAATATACATTTTCCTCCACATATCTTAATTATAGCTATATTAAAGGGTGCCTGCAAGGCATACTGCATATTTAAGTAGTCACCATTTACAGGTGAACTTTCTAATTTTTTGTGGAACCTTTATTTCCCATTTAGGACTGCAGTCTGAAATGCTACCTGCAGCTTTACCATTTAATCTATTTGATACATTTCTGCTTCGCTTTGGGCCAGACTAAAGCAAAATTACTTTGGGAAGCTGTTCCAACAACCTACTTAATTAGTCTTGCCTTTCTTTTAGTAGCTGTGGACATATTTGTAGTGATCAACAGCTTAGTTTTAAAACTGAGGCCAACCTAATTTTTTGACAGAGGTCTTTATTTATTCAAGCCTACTTCTTGATTGAATTTATATTTCTAAGAATATGGAATTAAAAAAATAAAAAACCTAATACATTTCATATGTCATTTTTCAGGTCCTGCTCTGGCAGGGAGGTTATGCTAAATATTCTTTTGAGGTCCTTCCAACACTTAACATTTTGTGATTTTGTGATCACAGCATTTAGATTCAATCTCAGGATGCAACATAATCCAATAGACACTCCCTTCTTATAGCCAGAATTTACTGCTGCTGCTTTCTTCTCTTAGTCTAAGTCTACGTCAACTGTTGTACCACACTGCTAATCTCTACCCGTCCCTTAGGTTCACCATAGTCTCTGCATTACTGCAGGATTATTTAATTAACAGCCCAGACAGCCAAAGCTGAGTCGGCTGAAATCAGTCTGGCACAAAATCACATAGTTTTTCAGCATCTTCAGCTCTACTTCATACCTATATGTAATTTTGGGGAGCAAATTGCTCTTTCATACTTGTTCCCTCAGATATACACCAAACATATTCCTGACAGACATCTATCAAATTTGTCTTTTAAACTCTTAAATGGCAGAAGATTCCACAAGTATCTTTGTAATTTCTTAGTTTATAACATACGTTTTGTTTTCTTCAAACTGATGTAAATCTAATATTCTGCATATGAAATTTTTTTTTTTTTTTTTCACTTTCGTTTATTCTGCAGCTACATTTGGAAATTTGTTAATCTGTCATCCCAACGTATCCTCTGAAATGAAAAATTCCATATCTTCTAATGCTTCTTCACACAACCTTTTGAGACCTCAGACCATTATTTTGTGTCTTGTCTAAACGGTCCATGACTCATGGAAAAATGTGCTACTGCATACAGTACTTCATCTATGCTTGTATTACGGCTACCAAAAGCAGAACTATTGTTTGAGCTTTACAGATGCCTACTCCTATGACTCCACATGAAGTAGAATGATAACTGGTACTTGCCCATGGCAGTAGAACATTTTTTCATGTGAACTGTGGGAGTGATGCAAACTTAACCTTAAAACCACACACTAAAGCTTTGAAGCTCTGGAGCCTTGACACACAAATTTTTACCAAATCAAGTTGCCGGTGCTACATGATTTCAGAGGAGTTTAGAAAAAATGTGCACTGAGGCCTTGATTCTGGATGACAAAGCCGTGAATTTTGAAAGGTAAACATGCTTTCCTAGATGAGGTATCTTGTATTTAACATAACGATGATTGTAGCAAGGCTCCCCTGTGGTTATAAGAAAAAAGTCTTCATAGTCACAAGGATATTGCTAGTGACCAACTGCTAAATGTATGTAAAGAGGGATTCCTCCATTCAATATTCCTCAGCAATATTTAAGGACATGTGGAATACAAATATCTACAAAATCTAATTGCTGTGGCTTTTCTCAGCAGACACTACGTAACATACCTACTACGAAAAATCCTAATTTTGAACTTGATTTTCATTTGTCCTTCATTACTGTAACTGAGTCCTAGTGCTACTCAGAAGCATTGATGTCAAAAGACACCAAATCCTGCATAATCTTTGTCATCGGTGAATGCAATTTAGTAGTCTCAGGAAAAATCCTGAGGTGCTTGTTTCATCCGTCTTTAAATCAAATCCTCAAAATTACTATGATAATAGTTTCCTATCCCCTCCATTTAAAACTGGGATATCAAACTGATCTTTGAGCTCTAATTTAAAACAAATTTTGTTCTGCCTATAGTGTAATTTGCTTTTATGAAAGTCACAGCTGACTATCTATAAATAATGTTATGGTCTGTACTTATTTTTGAGGATAAATTTAATCTCCACAGGGTTATAATGTATATCTAATTTTCTGAATTTCTGCCTATATTGTATATTTTCATCATGGTGGAACATGGATGTGAAGAACAAGATGAGTTGATGCAAGCCTGAATACTGTGGCAAGCAGTCTTGATGACTCTCGTCATCTAGCATGATGATACAATATTTGGCTCACCATGACAGATAATTACAATCAATTTTTTTCTGTTTTACACAAATGATCATTTTCTCTACGTTGAGCACAATGTTCCATAATTCCATTTCTTCTTCTGTTTTACTTTGTTCACAGTTATCTGCTCTGTTTTGCTTTAAACACTGATACAGGTCTTAAGTGATCTCAGGGAAATAGCAGCTTCTGCTTAAAAGCATTTTTCATATTATCCAGAGCCCGCTGGTATCTGTCAGTTACATCACCCAGTTATGTTGCAGAATGACACAATCAGAGAATGTTAAGGGTTGGAAGAGACCTCAAAAGATCATCTAATCTAAATCTACTGCCAGATCAGGACCACCTAGAACAGGACACATAGGAACGCATCCAGGTGGGTTTGAAATGTCTCCAGAGAAAGAGACTCCACAATCCTTCTGTGCAGCCTGTTCCAGTGCTCTGTCACCCTCACAGCGAAAAAATTTTTCCTTATGTTTCTGCAGAACCTCTTAGGTTCCAGCTAGCACCTGTTGCCCCTTGTCCTACCATTGAACATCACACAGAAGAGCCTGGCTCCATCCTCCTGACACTCACCCTTTACATAGTTATAGATATTAATGAAGTCACCCCTCAGTCTCCTCCTCTCCAAGCTAAAGAGAGCCAGCTCCCCCAGCCTTTCATCATAAGGGAGATGCTCCGCTCCCTTAATCATCTTTGTGGCTTACAGACTGATATCAACCCATTGTGAGATGCTCTGCTCAAGGGGAGGAGCCAAGTGCTCCCACCTGGATATAAACTGGGGTTCAGTACAGCACAGGAGGGCTTACCCACTGGATTTCCAGAGAACAAGAGCTACCAGATCTTTTCTACGAGACCACTGTTTCATCTGGACTGCTACCACCACCCTAACTACAGAGTATCAGGTTGTATTCTGACTCTGTCTGTGGTTTTCCTTTGTATTATTGCTTTTATTTTTTTTTTTTCTTATTAAATTGTATTTCTGACTTGGAGTCTCTCACTGGTTTGTTTTCAAACCATTACACCCCTGTACCAATGCCTGAGGAACTCCTCTAGATACAGGCATCCAACTAGACTCTGCCCCATTGACCACAACTCTCTGATTTCTTTCCTTCAGCCAGTTCACAATTCACCTCACTACCTTATCACCCAGATCACGCTTTCTCAGTTTAGCTGCAAGGATGCTCTTGGAGATGGTGTCAAATGCTTTACAGAAATCAAGATGAATGACATCCACTGCACTACCATCATCTATCCACCTGGTTATTTCTTCATAGAAGGCTATCAGGTTGGTCAAACATGACTTCCCTCTGGTCAAAGCATGTTGACTGCTCCTAATGACCTTCTTGCCCTTGATATGCCTAGAGACAGCACCAAGGATAAGCTGTTCCATCACCTCTCCAGTGATGGAGGTGAGGCTGACTGGTCTGTAGTTACCCAGATCCTCTTTCTTGCCCTTTTTGAAGACTGGAGTGACATTTGCTTTCCCCCAGCCCTTAGGTACCTCTCCTGTTCTCCACAGCTTACTAAGATGATAGAGAGTGGTCTAGCAATGACTTCCACCAGCTCCTTCAGCACTCACAGGTGCATCCCTTTGGGGCCCATGGATTTCTGTACATCCAGATTGCTCAGCTGATCCCCAACCCAGTCCTCATCAACCAGGGAAAACTCCTCATCTACCCTGACTTCATCCATGGCCTCAAGGGTCTGGGGCTCCCAAGGACAGTCTCCAACAGTATAGACAGAAGCAAAGAAGACATTCAGTAACTCCACCTTCTCCAGGACAACTCCACCAGGGCACCCGCCTCATTCAACAGAGGGCCTACACTGATCCTAGTGTTAGTTTTGTCTGCAATGTATCTGAAGAAGCCCTTTCTGTTGTCCTTGATCTCCCTCGCAAGGTTTAACTTCAAGGAGGCCTTAGCTTTTCTAGTTGCACTCATTACATCCTTTGACAACAGCCTTATATTCATTCCATGTGGCCATCCCCTCCCTCCATCATCTATAGACTCTCTTCTTTCACTTGAGTTTTCCCATCAGTTCCCTGTTTAACCATGTGGGTCTGCTGGCTCCCTTTCTTGATATCCTACCCACTGAGATGCTCTGATCTTGATCTTGGAAAAAGTGGTCTTTGAATATAAACCAACTATATGGGCCCCTTTGCCTTCTAGTATCTTGTCCCATGGGATTTCCTCTAGCAATTTCTTGAAAGGGTCAAAGTTGGCCCTGCTGAAGTCCAAGGCTGTGATACTGTTCGGCCTT
>NW_008602336.1:0-9874 GCF_000691845.1 Merops nubicus | reverse complement strand
GTTCCTACCGCACAAGATCTTGAACTCCGTCATCTTATGGTCACTGCAGCCAAGGCTGCCCTCAACCTTCACTGCTTCAACCAGACCCTGCTTCTTAGTAAGTATAAGATCCAGCACTTTCCCTTTCCTAGTTGGCTCATCCACCATTTGCATCAAGAAGTTATCATTGATGCACTGGAGGACTGTGAATGGCTGGCTGTGTAGGCCTTCCAGCAAATATCTGGGTAGTTAAAATCCCCCATGAGAACCAGGGCCTGTGATTGCAAGGCTGCTATCAGCTGCCCATAGAAGGTCTCATCAGCTTCCTCATCACAAGCTCATCAACTTCCTTCCTCATAAACTTCCTTCAGTGACAAGCTGATGAACATTGAATCCAGCATCAGATGTCTGTAATGATGAGGAAGTGGTGTCCCTCAGATATCCAGGACATTGGTTCTGAGAGGCCCTAGTCAAACCAGTTAAGACATAGCACAGACTAGCCTTAGGCTTTGAAAAATGTCTACATGAAATGTTGGCCTCCAGCGTTCAAATCATGGTTTCCTTCCTGAACACTACAAACTACATAAGGAAGATGATGAGGATAGAACAGAACCCTGACCCATCTGTCACAATAGCAGCTGTAGTGCTTCTCCATGGATACACTGATGCTTAAAAAACTGAAGGGTTTCCATTTAGCCAGTGATCTACTCCTATTCATAAGGAATTTGGAAGCACAGTTTGTCAAAAAGAAAGGAAATTTTTTTAAAAAATAAATCAGGATAATATGCAATATATGCTTTCATTTTTAAAGACTGATGTTCAAAAATTTACTTTGATATATATCTTGCTACTGAGAAGGTCTGAAAAAAAACTACAGTCACCCAATCTTTTCTCTGTATACTGAATTATGTGTGTCTCTGCAGGGTCAGAAATTGCATTAGGAAAAAAAAACAAAACAAAACACTTTTTTGTAATACTTCAAAAGATCAGAGTGATCTGGTGGAGTTTTGTGTGTCTCCACAGGAAAAGGATGAAGACTTCTCAATCATAACCTCAATCTATTCATCATTCTTTGAAAAGTATTCTCAGGCTGGTCAGAATTGGAAAAAAAAAAAAAAGTGAAATATGAGATCTGTTGGTTTTTTTTAAAATAGTCTTTAAAATCTCATGGAGCATAAGGCAGAAAAGTCTTTAAAAGTACTTTAAAAGAATAGACAAGTATTTCTTATATAGCATCAAAGAAAGTATGGTAAGGTATAAGATGCCCAGTAAAAGCTGATGCGTACGTTTACTGTACAATAAATGTAGGGAGCATTTTAAGTTTCATGTAGTGAAATGTTCTAGAAGCAGAGAAAAAAGGGAAAAAATAAAATAAGTTGAAGTTAAAAAGTATACAGGACAGAACTACGAGAGTTGATCGCTTTACAAAAATCCTTACATACCAGAGAAAAACTACTACTATGTTTTAATAAAGATGAAACACTACAAAAAGATTTTGCACAGTCTCTGATAAACCTTTCGGTATCATTTACATAAATACAGTAGAAAGTGTAAAGACTAAGAATATGAGCTATGAACTCCTATAAGCTAAATGGCAGACAAAGTAGGTCACTACTAAAAGTGGAAAAAAAATACAAAATCCAGTCTGTTTGTGTTTGATATCATTAGGCATCTAGAGCACATACCGATATCTGCACCATCACAGATGTTGAGTCCCTGGAGCAGTTATGTATCTTCACCAAATATATTCAGCTTTCCTTCTCAATGGAGAGATGTGTTCTCATTTTCAGCATCACCATAAAAGATTTATCACTAAAATTGATCAGAAAAAAATTACATGGGCAAGTTCTTTGATGAGGGGATTCTTATTCTATACTGATTGGTGGAACCTTATGCATATAGCCGTGAAATTTGTATGCATATATGCACAAAGGGGAGGTTTGTTGCAGGATACTGAGAAAAAAAAAATAATGTCCAGCCATGATAAGAAACATTTAGATTTAATAAACTAACTAAAGCTATCATACTATGCAACTATTAAATTACTAAACATTACAGGCTGGGGGAGGTTCAGAAACACCGATCCTGAGGACATTATGGCTTTCCTTTCAACCTGTGTGCTGCTGTGTTACCAGATTTTATCCTTTTTTTATTAGCTCAGCAGTCTTCATGCTGCAGAGCTCTCAAACTGGTATGTACAAGAGGAAACATTATAGCAGGAGAGTAATAATGTAAAATAAGGCTGTTCAGGAGCTAACACTGTAACATGGATACTATTGGAATGCATTAATAACACGATGTTGCCTGATACATTATGTGAGACACTAATAATGAAAAAACAGAAAAAAATAATCAAAATAACATGTGGATGAAAACATAATACAGAAATAAATAACACCTTCAAATAAAAATTCCAATGGACTTAGACATTTTTGTGAACAGCAACTGAAACCTTGAACTGCTGTTTCATTTTGAACACAATCAATGCAGCTTCATTCTGTTGATGAGTATTGGATCAGAACTTTTTGTTTTCCAGGACAAAATACTGTCCTTATAGAAAATTAATGGTAAAAATCTCATTAATTACTTTGAGATTGAGACTAACAACATTATTTGTGTCTACTATTAAATTCTCCTTAAAAGCTTCTTTGGGATATCTTTTGAGAGATGCATCCAATACTGCAAAGCTCTTTGAAGAGACAGACTAGATACATCATCAAGAAAATAGTATTTTTTTTCTTGAAAGAGCTGCAGAGGAAATCGAGAAAGGGTAGAAAGTCCAACATGGAAGAAAAATATTCTGACATTCATTTTAGAAAGGAGCAGAATGGAGAGGAAATGAGGAAGCAAAATGGTGACATTAGTTGGCTTGTAAATATCTATCAAAAGACAAGAAAGTGAGAGTAAGAAATATTACGTACAAATTCCATGTACTATATATTAATACCAAATAGCCAGTTAAAACCCTTATATTAAAGGATGTGAGTAACATAGTATGTCAGATGAGAATGACAAGTTATTTCGTTCATAGTAATTGTCCAATGATTTACAAGACACTCCACTTGGCAGTAGCAACACCATCTGTCTCTCTGGCAAGAATGTTCCTGGGAATCTTTTCTTGATGACTTATATGAATCAAAGTCCTTTGGTGTTATATCTGGAAAGAGTATACTGTCTATTGAGTGGCAGAGTCAGTCATTGAGAAAGAGGGAGATAGAAGCCCTCCCCGACAAAGCCTCGCTGTGTCTAAGGCAATCTACCACAGCCAATATGCAAATTCTCAAATGGGTGTGCCATTGCCCAAGGGCTAGGAGAAGGTAGTAAACATTTCTTAAAATGCAGGCATTTTAAAGCTTTGATTCCAGCTCACCATGTCCTAGTCTAGCAAGGCTGAAAATGAAAGCTTTGTAACATCGTCGAGAGGAGAACTAGTCCATTAGAAGAGCACATATCACAAATTCAGGCTAATAAATTTCTTAATATTAGATCACACTAAAGTACATACAACAGATATTCAGAACTGACAGAGATCTTGAAGCAACATGGTTACAGGTGCATTCACACTGCCTTCTTCTGCTGCTTTGTGATGACGAGGATGAGAGAACTTTAGATAACAAGGATGAGAGAACAATAAAGAGACTGAGTCACTTTAGTGACTCAGGCACGACACCATAGGGTTCACAGATAGCTGCAAATCTGGCAAGGGGTGAGGTAAGTCCACTGCAAGCTGGCCATTTTCCATGCTTCATCTGCTATCAGTGTTGAAGATTTTCAGTCAGAAAGTGTCAGGAAGAGAGGGTGAAAGCTTTTAGACATGCATCACCAAGGAATGATGTCATGAATGTTTTTTGTAAACTCTAAGTCTTGATAGAAACAATAAACATTTTTCAAAATTACAGTCTCTCACAAAACGTTTCAGTGTTCCCAGCAAATTATAGCAGATAGAGATAAAGACCTCACTTAAAATTAATACATCTGTTCCCATGATCCCACTGTGAAAATGTTACAGTATCTCTAGATCTTAAAATGCTCTGAAGTTATCAAAAAGGCTGATCTTTTCTAACTCATGTTCATTCTGCCCACAGGATAGTTCTATAACACTAACCAAAGCAGAGTACCTTTCCACGTAGCAATAATCTATTTGAAATGTTTGGAAAGAATAAGGGTTGAAACTCAAAGTATACATATTGAATTATAATTTGTGAGTAGCACATTACCCACGTGTTTTGGACAAGATAGTGAAAGGATAAATCAGGAAATATGATCAAATGTTTTCCATTAATGCTCTGGCACTTGCAATTTGAAACTCCCCTTACTAAAGGCTAATCCATTTTGCTGTAGTCCTTAGCATTTTAAAATCTCAACTCCTCATGTCCAAATATTTAGATGCATTTATTAGAAAGGTAGGTAGCAGATCCCCTTACTATTTTGCTCATTGTCAGACCCAGTCAAACCAAACAGCAAAGCAAAACATACCTACTGAAAAATGCAGCTCTTTAGTCTACAAGAATGAACTATTTCAACCCATATTTTCCGACAAATGCTCTTGTCCAATATCCAGAATTCTGTAATAAATAATAAGGATACACAGCAAAGCTGAAGCTTAACATATCTGGGCTCTAGCAAGTACTAATAATGACATTACTTGTGAAAATGGGTTTTCATTGTTGTTTAGAAAATAGATTTGATCATAGCAGAAGCAGACCACCTATTCCTTAGCATAGAAATGGGAATAGGAAATATTTTGCCTGCCATTTTTCAACATACTTTCTTTTCTTGGATGAAATCTAAGTGCTTCAAGAAATGAAAATCTGTAAGAAAAATATCTATTAGCACAGTCAGTTCAGTAGATCTGTATTCCATTTCCATAACAAATTATTCTGAAAGGAACAAAGAAAAATAAGAGTTTGAGTATCATTTGGATTATGTCCATTCACTTCTCAAATGAGCAGAATAAGAGAGCCTTAATGTCATTACTATTAGGAAAATAAAGATTGTAATTCAGAAATATCCTCCATAATTTAGAAAAAAAAAATTCCCCTATTTCCAAAATACCATCACTATTTCCCATACAAACAAGAGGCAGATAAGCATCTGGAGTCAATGTAAGTTTTCTCTAGAACAATTAGCTTAGCGACATTTACTGTGATGATATGCACTTGTTTCCCTTGGATTGGATATTTTGACGTCTTTAATTTAAGCTTTAGAAAACCTTTATCACTGAAAATTCTCCATATAATATGGATGGCAATCACCCGCTTAGGATGAAGCTGTTCTTATGACGAATTTGTACCAGAGTCTCCAAAAATGACATTAATTATTAGAAAATGGAAGTGTCATTTTAGTCACTGATATGGGGAGCAGATGCTGCATTCAAGTGACTGTACTCATGCTTGGAGCAGAAACAGAGCTTACTGGTATTTGTCTATTTTCTCTTGAAGGAGTCTCTCATGCTTAATGCTGCAGAATTCCCTTCTGTCAGTTAACAACTGTATGACTTCCAGGTAGAGCAGAGGGAAACAAGCTTCTGTGATTATGTCTATGTAAAGTATATAACTTTTGCCAGGAGGAATATTACATTGGTATCACATACAACTGAGCATGTGGAACATGACTACATGGTAGTCAATTTTACAGTGCTGTCAACAGCCCAACAGCCACGTCTCTAGGTAACATGCTCATTGTCCTACAAAATATAATCAATCAAGACTTCTGAGAAGCATTAAGAATGAAAAACCAAATACATGTCAGACTTCATGATCCTTCTCTGCTAAAAGAACACAGTGAAAATAGCTGATCTTTATACCTTCAGATTTATTTTTGAGAAGAAAATCTTGAAGTTGGTAGATCAAAAGTGGGCAGCGAAACTATGCATCTGAGGACGTAGCTGGGAGTCTGCATATCAGGAGCCAAATAACAAGATCTGTAACATCTACTCTGTGACATAAAGAGCAGGTCTAGTGCTTTTTGACATCAAATTGCAACCATAGCATAATATGAAGTTTTGTATTGAATTCCAAGCAAAGCAAACTTAATGAGGACAGAAGGGACAACTGGAAAAGTGGAAGGCATTAAGGAACAAAACCAGTAATGACAGCATGTGGTAAAAAGGTCTCTGAAAACTTTATGAAACATCAGAATAAAAATAGGAAAGCATGCATTGATTATTATACCTAAATATACAAGCCAATCTGATAATGGGTGCAGTGTTATAAAACCCCAAAATAAAATGCATTATATTGTATATATTTATAAAAAAATATGCTCTTTTTACATTGTGTGGCCTCATATATGCAGTTAAGGCAATTGGAAGAGTGTAATGTACCTAGCAAATGCCAAGAGAGGCCAACTGTAATTACTCAAGCTAGAATTCTCCTTTTTCTTTACATAAACAAAAGAGTAAAACTGCATCTTTAAAAAATACAATGTACTTCTCTGCTAGAAGTAGCTCCTTGATACATTTAAATTCAAGAGTTGGATCACAAAATTGACTAGCAAAATCTTAAGGTATTTCAGAGCTGATAAAAATTTCACACCTGTACACAATTTTCACAAGAGTCTACATACTCTTAAATTATAATAATTTAAGATAATTAAATTTGATCACTGATTTAATTTGAATGCATAATTTTGACCCTATACAAAACTAGGAACCTCACTTCTTTGAATAAATGAATGAGTGAATTAATAAATAAGTAAATAAATATGGTCTTTCACTAGGGATATTAAATTATTACACTTCCAATGAAAAATTGTGTCCCTTTCTATGAGTCAAATGTTCAAAAAACATTTTAATGTATTTGTCTTTATTTTTATGCAAATATGAGCTTTTAAAAACTTTCTAAACTCTACAAAGTGTTTAGTTCTTTTCTTTTTTCACCCTTACCTTAAAATTTTAATATGAACGTAAAGGCAAACGTAAGAGCAAAAAGAATGCACCTGAGAAAGACAGAGAGATTTGTGGACATCAGTGAATCAGCAGAATTTTTGGAAAAAACTTATAAGACATGGAATATTTTTCCAAGAGAAACAGTTTGCATCCTACCAGTGGGAACCCTGAAAATTAGATTTTGAAAAACCCTTGTCACTGCCAGCTTAAAAATATAACCTTTCCATCATAAAGAGGGAAAATAGATTACTTAAAAGCATTTTTCTTCTCTGATGCCTATATTTTCTAATTATGAAGAGAGTGAATATTTTACTCCAGTTTCAAAAATTTAATCAGAAACTCAATCAGGGATTCTGGTCTTTAATCAACTTTGGACCTTAGTTTTAAAACCACATCTAGAACTCAAGATCTCTCTGCAATGGGCAGCATTTTTAGCTAATGATTTTTTTTTCCTGTCAGCTTCACTGAGAAATCCTTGGCTATATTTTCTTGGGGAAAATAAACCCACTTAACCACATTGTTTTAGGAGATATTTTTTTAAAGCAAACAAATTTTTGGCCTTTTTTCAAAGGAATTTATTTTATATCATTTAAACAAAATGGCCTATAATTTCCTCTTCGTTATATCTAGGTGTATTAGTTTCTAATCATTCATGCATATCTACAGTTATGCATACATATACATATGTTAATTAAATGTAAATAAATCCTTTAAAAGTTGCGGAAACTGCAAAGGTTCATTTTCAAGCATTTAACTGTAGCTAGTCTAAATCCTTATGATTCAGTCTTGTTTTCCTCAAGCACTGCAAAATTAGCTATTATTAGGAAAAAAATATAATCGCAAGCGTGATCTAATTCTCCCT
Source organism: Merops nubicus (assembly GCF_000691845.1). Taxonomy (NCBI): domain Eukaryota; kingdom Metazoa; phylum Chordata; class Aves; order Coraciiformes; family Meropidae; genus Merops; species Merops nubicus. The sequence continues at coordinate 2,144 of NW_008602336.1, read as the reverse complement.
CTATTTTGTTTCACTGCTTTTGCCCACATTAAGTATGTGCTTTATTCCTTACTGCATATGACATTCCACTGATATAAATCCTTTAGAATAAGGTCTCTATTATCAGCACTTATAAAGAGGTCTCACGTAAATAATTTATTTTTCCCTTCTCTGATTCTTACCATTAATCTACCATTAATCCCCACAGAAAACCACCTTTTTCTCCCAAACAAATGAACAAACAAAACCTCCTACTTTATCATCTGCTTGAATAGAAAGTTGGGGAAAATATAGGATATGGAAGGGATATTTTAGGGATATGATAGGGATTTGACAGACCTCATTAACAAAGTTATTAAACCCCCAATATCTTTCTCAAAAAAAGAAATTTTTAAATGCAGAGCTAATATCTATTGTTTTTTTGAAGTATGTTGTATTGACATGTGTTGGAAAACAAAAGCTTAGGTAATAAAGTCCCTTGATAGAAGTTTATTACTGAGTTGAATTTTTTTTTTTTTTTCCAATTAGGAAACCAGGAATTTCTTAAGATATTATCTTTTCTCAGATAGTGTTTATCCAGAAAAGGAAATTTACCCTTCATGGAAAAATCCTGCAGAATGTAGCAGAACTAGTTAGCCTGTCAGTAACAGTGAGATGAGATAAAAATGCTAGAATCTTATTGCATTTAAAAATATTTGAAAGCTCCACACTTCATTAAACATTGCTTAATTACTAACTTCCTTGGAAATTGGTTGTCTCTGTTTCAGAGGTGTCATAAATCAGTTCAGCCTTCCAATTTAGGCACAAAATATTCACTTTGGGAAAATTAGAAGCAACCAGGCCAGAGCTGAGTGTTCTCTTTCCAGATTTTCCTTTCATTGATTTCTTGTTGATTTAGGTGACTGAAAAAGGCTCTGACTTATTCAGCCCTGGAAATAAATATGTATTCAATACAGTCATCAAAATATATGCTTGAAACACCAAAGTACATTGACAATGACATAAGTCAGACTAGTGCAGTGTGATAGCTTCCAAGGAGATGAAAAACATGGTCCTGATATTGCTGGCTCTAAGATCCGTGCAGCTCTTGAAGTGGGTGAGAGTGTATGGGAGGAACATGCAGGAGTTGAGAAGGCACAAACAACATTGCAGAGGGGCAAAACAGGATGGAATTTTGAAATTTGGATTGACAGAGGCAGAGGACATACCAAGGGTGTTACTTAGCTTGCTGGAATATGACATAGACAGTGTTCTGATGAGTTTACTACCTATATAACTAGGACAAAAACAGGTAGGAAGACCAGCCAAGGAGTGACATAGTCAAGATCATGAAGCCAGCAAATAACAAGATTCAGGATCAAAGAAAAGCAGGATTACAGCCCATAGGTTTTGCAAGTACTTATTCAGTGCCCAGTTTACCAAACATACCATCCCTCTGATAACAACAGTAGGAGTCACCAGTTGCTGCACTACTGTCCTACACTAAGCTTGCTGTTATTTTTAACATTATGATGAGTTATGCTTTTGCCAGCTTAATCATAGAATTCAAAAGAGATTCTCCTTTTCCTAAAGAAAGTAATTCTGTTTTGGCAACAGTCCATTTAGCTCAAGCTTCTATGTACTATATCAAATTTGCTTCAGTACATTTTAATTTTAGCCTTTTTTGCGCTTTTTTTTTCCTTTGAGTATATCGATTTTTCTCCCCTTCAAATCCAGTAATTTTTTGTTAAACCGGCTTTTTCAAAACAATGGGAAAGAGATTATTGCTCCACTGATGCATGCTTTCGCAACTTCAAAGACCAAAGCCAAAGAAAAATCAGGAGAAGACTTCTAAGTAGGATAAGAAGTATCATGACAAGCAATGATTTTTAAGTTATCACAAACTCAAGAAATACCATAGTTTCTTCCAAAGGTAAAGGGACCTGGTATTTGTATTTAATTGTCATTGGATTTCAACCTAGTTACAGGTACAAATGTTGGAGTTATTCAGTACAGAAGGGACATAAAGCAATTTAAAGATTCTCCACTCTGCTACAAATAAAGTGTAGATTTTTTTTTTCCCATTAATATTTTCATAAATTCTTTACTAAATCTAAACAATAAACTACATTAAGTTTACTCTGCAGTGTAGTACCCTGTGTATCATAGAATCATAGGGGTTGGAA
>NW_008602335.1:1949-2518 GCF_000691845.1 Merops nubicus | reverse complement strand
TGACATGTTGCAGATGCAGCATAAGGCGTTGCAATATGACCATGAGGTGCTGCAACTTGGACAGGTGAGACTGGACCAGGGACAGCAGAAGATGCTATGGGAGCAGAAGTTGCAGCAGAAGCTGCTACTGGAACAGGAGAAGTTGCAGCAGGAGATGATGGAGATGCAACAACAAATCAAGAAATTGATGGGGCTTATGCGCCCAAGTGCATCCGAATCAAATAATTTGCATCGGGGATGTCAAGAGGAAATTGATAGACTAATGACAAAATGGGTCTGACATCTCACCCCGTGGCTTTTGAGATGACAATAAGATATCTTAAGGCTAATGCCAAGGTAGAGTGTGAGCTTGATAAAACAATTGAGGAATGTAATGAAGCAAGGGCTGATGCTACCATGTTACAACTAGAACTGCGGGAAATGCAAGAGAAAGGAGATGAACTCTCAAAAGAGCGTGAAGATACTACTGCCTTTCCACAAGCAGTAGGTGATGATATTTGCTAAGAGCTGACACATCAGTCTTTCGAGCAGCAGCAGGAAGAGCAACAGACACTGGAGGAGCAGAAGCA
>NW_008602335.1:1001-1665 GCF_000691845.1 Merops nubicus | reverse complement strand
AGGAGTGAAGACCAAGAGGGAGTGGCGCATAGGCAGGTCCACCCAGTTAGGGTAACTACTGTTTCGGACACACTGCCATCAACCACTCCACAGATGATGAGAATCAAGGAAAAATCTTATTCTTCTCTTGATTTAGCGAAGCTAAGAGAAAAATACAGCCGATGCCCATCTGAGACGGAGACTGAGTATGTAATATGGGTTTCTCGCACTAGGGGTGATGATGTTTATCTAACTGAACAAGAAGCAGTGGGGGCCCGAGATTGTGTTAATGACCGGTAATACAGCATACCCCTGGTCCCTTACGCGGAGGGCAGCCTATTGCATTGGTGCCATATACCCAATGTTTAGGGGAGAACAGAATGCTTTAAAAAGAGATGGCTCCAGTGTGATGGAAAATGTCCACAAGGCTGCAATTCTGCAAATGATATGTGATTGTAGACTAAAACTGGAACAGAATGGCCTTATGAACATGAGGGTGAAGTGGGAGAGGTTGATTCCATTAGTCCAATTACTCCCTATGCAATTACAGAATATTGTAATGGCGATTCAAGATGACATTGAGGCAGGAAGGAGAAACATCAAAAGGCTTCAGTTAACCATTTGCTACTGACTTGCAGTAGAATATGTAGGGGAATCCAGGAATCCCTTTTGACTAAAAAAGTCA
>NW_008602335.1:0-960 GCF_000691845.1 Merops nubicus | reverse complement strand
CTCCTTCTCCTCCTCCTCCTTCAAGGCATCAGGAGAGATCACGGGGTGATTGGTCAGTGGTAAATAGAAACTGGCAGAGAAAACAACCATCTGGCCTTCCTGGGGGTGGCCGTTTGACAGGCCCACAAGGGACCCAGCACTTTAACAAGTCATACATCCCGCCAGAATATACCCGGGGTGGGGGTGGGGATTCTCCAAGCTCAAGGATGAAGCCAGGCATTTGGGATTCCCCGAATCAGTACTAACCCTGAACCATTCTCTTTTCCAATTGTGGTAATTGGTACAGGGTTGGCGGGAAAAATATGGGAATACCCAGACCAACTGACAGAAGCACACTAGTTGGCCTGTAAGGCCTAGGCCAAGGCCAAGCTCTCAAGGGAGGTCGGCTGAGCAGGGAAGATTAGGCAACAGGGCTGTCCAGCAGGGAAACTAAGTAGCCCTCCTCCTGCTGAGAGGAGAAAATTAGATCAGCGGCAGAGGAGGGTACAGATACAAGTCCCTGACATGAACATTAGCAATAATGGTAATGGCGCCTCAATAAATGAAAAAGGAATAGTGTGAATACAAGTAGGCTCCAAAACCACCCGGATGCCAGAAGATTGGCAAAACGTATTGAGACTGATACAGAACAAGAATGGGGATTGGGAGCTTACTTGTGCCATTGGACCTAAACGGTATCTGGTCTGTTGTGGTTTGAGGCTTGGAGTGGGGGTGTGACCTTGAAGCACATGGGAAGACCCCGGGTGGGGGTGAACCCTTCCGTTCCACACTCTCGAAGAGAGGCAGGAAGTGGGTGCTAGTTCCTGCTCCTGCCCTGTGGCTCCGAGGTCGAGGCGTGCTTCGCTCCGTGGGACCTTGGAACTATTTCTGAGGGATTTGTATATCTTGTTTTACTTTTGTATTTCCCCCAATTTTTGTATATATTTTTCTTACCTCCTGTAATGGTTTGAAAACAAATCA
>NW_008602334.1:0-4467 GCF_000691845.1 Merops nubicus | reverse complement strand
CCTAAATGATTCTATGATTCTATGGTATAGGATCCTATAGGAAAACCATGCCAGATCACTGCTGAGTGTTTTTATCATAGAAACCATGCAGCTCAGATTATCTTCTCGAAAGACAAACACAAAAATAAGATCTCTACTCTTTGACTATCTTTTGAATTCTCTGCAAGTCTTCTAACCTTACACAGGTATGTGCCACATACATGTAATACAGTGGAATTTAAAGATTCTATCGACAAACTCAGGAGAATCAGCATAGTTCAAATGTAGTGTGATACCCCATATTTTGAGAGATAAAGTCTTAGTTTTGTTGTTCATGGTGGACACTAAAGAAGGCAATACACTTATGAAGGAGGTCATGCTGTGTATAACAAGGATTGAGGACTCTGTGTAGCTGTACACACAACAAACAGTTCTGGAAAAATCTTGTAGGTCTCCAAGAGTGACAAAAAGGCCATATTTGCAGTTGTTTACTGGGTGTAGAAATTGCTAAATGTGGCCATTAAATTATCTGGAACACCGGTCACCACTACTTTTACGCTACAAAATCGTGCCTTTAGGCAACTATCTTCACGAGGACTTACAAAAGCCCTTGGATACTAGTAAAACTTCTTAGAAAAGCAGTAACATAGAAACTTATTTACTACGTCTCTAGGTTATACACAACTTTGGGGAACATCCAAAGAGCTGCATTATGCATTCTAAAACCTTACAGATTTTAGAACTGTGAGAGCACAGTCCTGGTGTGATATTGATCCTATTTTGGTACAATACGGCGCATTCATGAAGTTACAGGTCAAGCAGCAAAACATTTTTCCCCTCTCTCTGTTCCTGCTGATGACATTTCATTGCTTCTAGTCAGGATCTTGGCATCCCTGAAGAGAAGATGCTCACCTTAGGGTACTTTTTCTATGTATTGCTGGTACAAGAACATACAGTGACATGACATTTTGAGGAATGTATGTTGCCTAGGCTCATAATCTCGAAGCCTAATATAGTGTTAGGGCTAAGTTCTACCCTCAGCTATGCCTCTGTGATTCACACTGAAGCAATGGGTCTCCATCTTTCTGCCTGCTATCCTCTGTACAACACAAATAACATTGTGGAGCTGTACAGGGATATACAAAGACCATTTCTCATTTCTGACCATTAATTAAAAACTTCCAGCAAAACAGCCCTGGAGAACTCGCATTCTTATGTGGATTTGAGATTCTCCTGCTGAGGCAGTCATGGGATTTCAGCAGAGTCCACACAGTGATGTCTCTTCTCTTGCTTAACGTTCTTGCTCTTCTTGCAGAAACACTTGACAGCATGCTGACCTGACAGGAGTGATGTTGGTTTTAAGAGAGAGGTGGTCGTCAGCCAGCAGCAGTCAGAATCTACAGAACACCCTTAAGAAAACTGGATCTGCCTAGTTTAAAATGGAGCTGGTTTGCTATTTAACTGGTTTTCCTACAGTCTGGGAAAATATGCTAGTGCTTCAGCATTTACTGAATAATCTTACACTCCCTGTGGCCAGTCACAGGTAAAGCCTGTCACAGAATCCAAAGTAGGAAGATAATTCTTCCTCCATAAGGGCATGCTACTGTCCTTCAGACACGTATCTTGAGTTGACTGTGAATATCAAAAGCACCTTGCTCATAATAAATTGAAAAGCAGTAGCTGAGGCTGACACTTAAGGGTTGATCCTGTCTGCTGAAGTCAGCAGTGGTTTCAGAGCTTTTGGCAGACTTTTCTTACCACTGCTCCTGATGTGATGGGGACTTTGGTCCTCACAGAAGGAGACTATCTTCTCATTAGGTGAAAACTAGCAGCAACTATAGTGAACCTTCAAACAAAACAACTCTTTTGCCTTTACCACTGGCTCCTACGCTGATTATCACAACTGCATAGGAGTTATTTTCCCAGCCAGAAAAGGACCAAGGGAAAATCATTGATGGTTCAGCTGCCAGACAAAGCTTCCATTGTTCATAATATTTTCAGGACACACTGTTTTCAGTTGGAAAGGCAGTGTAGGCTGTTAATTTTGTTTTATCCCGTTTTATTGTTTTAACCCTCTTTGGTGGAAAAGTAACTGAACTGTCCCCTAAATGTATGGAAATCCTGGCCAAGGTGAAAATGCCAAGTGGCTTATTGTTTCAGTGAAAGCAGATAATTCTAATTTTTTTCTTTCCCTTTGAGTTCAAGTGCTTCACTTTTCTATTGAGGCTCTATGGAACATTAGTTTCCACAAAGGTCTTTTTTTTTAACTAATACATATGTATAAAAGCAAGGTCTATTGTGGCACTCCAGATCTGCATGGTTCTATTAGAAAACTAACACTCATTGTATTGGAAGATTGTATGTGCTGACATCCTGCACAGAAGAGATTACAACTGATAATGAGCAATAGCCTGCCCTCAGGAATCTAAGTACAGCACAGCAGTAACCCTAGAGATTCAAGGAAATTGCTCGCTATTGGGAAGTTGTGTTGGATTTGTGTCTGGTGGGGTTTTGGTGGATGGGAGTTCTACTGCATGGTTCCTGTAAGAAGCTTTGAGAAATTCCCCTGGCTCCAAGTCAGGCTCAGCTCTGGCCAAGGCTGAGCCAACCAGCACCTCTGTGATAACAGATTTAAGAAGGGAAAACCTGTTGGGTGGCTTCCTTTGTTTTGGGAGTTTTTATGTTTTGGAGAAGAGTGGAACATGAGAGAGGCAATCATGTGGACACCAAAGTCAGTGAGGAAGGAGGGGTGAGGCATGCCAGAGTAGCCACTTCCCTTCGACCAATGGCAAAGGGCTGAGCCCTTGCAGCCTACAGAGATCAGTGGTGGGACAGAATCCCACCTGCAGCCCGTGGAGAACCCCGTGTTGGAGCAGGGTCCTGCTCCCAAAGAACTCCATGACTCTGCAGGAAGTCCACACAGGAACAGTCCACCACTGGGAGGATTACAGCCTGTGGAAGAGACCCACACTGGAGGGAGAAGTTGGTGGAGGAATCCCTTCTGTGGGAGGGATGCCACACTGCATCATGGGAATGATGTGAGGATTTTTCCCACTGAGCAGGAGGGAATGGCAGAAACAACATAGAATGGACTGGGACTGACTACAACCCCCATTTCTGGCTCCCCTGTGCTCCTGCAGGGGAGAACGGAGCAGAGCTGGGCCTGGGAAGGAAGGAAGGATGGGCAAGGTGGTTTTAAGATCCAGTTGTATTTATCACTGTCTTATTCTGGTTCTGTTGGTGAATTTGTGGTGCTTTTGTCATTAGATTAAATTGATGTTTTTCCTCAAAGTTGAGTCAGTCTTTACCCATGACCATAATTGGTGAGTGAGTCCTCCCTGTCCTTTGTCTTGACCCTTAAGCCTTTTGTTGCATTTTCTCCTCCCCATTCCAATGGAGGGGGACAGGAATAAGCAAGTAGCTGCGTGGTGCTGTGTTGCCAGCTGGGTAGACCTAAACACCAATGACAGAAGTCTGGGGTATAAAGCTATCATTTAAATAGAAACTCATTTCTGCTAGATTCTGGGTTTATCCCACTGATGGCTGCTGCAGAGGAAACGTGTTTCTTTGTACCCAGAGGCAACAGGTTATTAAATCTGTGACACATCAGAAGTGAGTTCCACTTCCAAATGTCCTTGAGGATAAAAGCTGTTGTGTTCTACAGCAGGGCAGGTGTCAGTGCAGTACAAGGCAATACCATGACAGGGATGATATACTGTGGAAGTTGTGGGATGCTTTTCAATGTCCTGTGGAACCCTATAAACCCTTTTTCAAGTTCAGATGCCTGATACAGCTAATACCCATCTCAGGAAGGGAACTACTCCCCACCACAGCTTTCCTGATTGCATCAGAATTACACCAGGAATTAATATGAATGATGGTTTTGTTTGTTTGTTTCATTTTAGTTCTAAGAAACTGGATTTACACGATTAGCAAAGAGAGATTAGATGTCTCCTTCTGAAACTCCTTCTGCTGCTTTGAAGACTGGCATTGCTCCAGACAGCACAGATGATGAAGACAGTTTCTATAGTATGGATACTATAGGAATAAAAGCTTCTTTGAGACAATTCATCAGTAGGAGATAGCCTGTGTTTGAGAGGTACTCTCATGATCTCACATAGCATATGTCTCTGTGGAGCTGAGAAAGGCTGTCAGGGAAGATGTCCTTTTCCAAAAGGCACTCTTGAGCCTGGCTTCTCAAGCAAATCTTTCTGTCATTCACAGACCCAGCCTTTCAAAGCGCTACAGCTTTTTATAAGAACAGCAAGAACAGCCAGTAATTCTAAGTCATCTTCAATAAAAATGCTTTTTCTTTCAGTCTCCTGGGTAGTGTTTTCTTTTTTGTTTTTCCTTCAGTGCATTCTGATGGCAAGTTCAGCCTGTAACCATGATGGTAGTGCTGGGGTAGTTAAATGTCCTAGCAGCCTCATGCCACTAAATAAATAAACAGGCTACCTTTGACTTGAAATCATAGAATCATAGAATCAT
>NW_008602333.1:8898-20162 GCF_000691845.1 Merops nubicus | reverse complement strand
GGGCGATTCGGTCACTCTGCTGACAACAAACCGGCCCGAGAGGGTTTGTCGAGATCTGGCTGCCGGCGAGTGACTCAGTTTCCCCAGCGCTGAGAAGGGGCTCGGTCCGCACGGAGTGTTGGGAGGATTAACCCGTAAGCACGCAGCGTTTGGAGATCCTCCAGTGGAAAGTTCCTTACAGGGCGGTGTTTCCCAACATTGGGAAGCTGATGAGCCCCCCCATGAGGAAAACTAAACCGGTTCTCTGGCTCAAGTGCCCGAGTGCCTTGCTCGCTGTGCTGTCATGTGAAGGTCCCTGCAGCTGCAATAGTGGCACTCCGTGGAGTGGTCATCCTGCACACACCAAGGCCTCTGCCATACTCTGGAAACTGCTTAACAAGCCCCTCAATAGAATAGTAAAGATTTTAATAACTGGACACGTTGCTTATGGAGTCCTTGAACATGGTTTCAAATTACTACACCTTTTTTTTTTGTTTGTTTTTAAGAGTGAACAAATGAAGGGGTAGCTCTGCACTTCAGCTGTGAGCTGCTGTTTGCTTGGGTCAAAAGGTTGAGTGACTGTGATGGATGGTACAGTGTTTGAGTAGAGCGTGTAGCAACTGGAAAGGAACATGACAAAGAGATGCTTCATAGGTCTGAAATACTGTTATTTCTTCTCTGCTTAAAAAAAAAATCCTTCTGACAGTTGCTCCTGGCATACATCTCCCTCTCAGGTTTATACGTGCTGACTTCTTGTAGGAGTGCCTGTAAATGCAGTCTTGCTCTCCACTTTTGGGGTTCTACCTGCTAGGCTTCTGCAAAGGTATGATCCCAAGCTGATAGTTGTTCAAGCAGGCTTAAACACCCTTGTGTGCCCACTTTCTGGGGGGGGAAAGGTATAGCAAGCCTAGCTGAATGAGGAAGTGGCTTTGTTTTGAAAATGAAGTGGTGGGAAAGGAGCTTTTCAGTCTCAGAGTTTAGTCCTGTTGATTGGCTGCACCTCTTACTGTAGCCCATATTTGGTTGCAGAGTTCACCTGTTTTCTGCTTCCTTTTTCTGCCTTTAGGGTAAAGTAGAATACCTGGTGAAGTGGAAAGGATGGCCCCCAAAGTAAGTTGTGTTTTACTTGCCTTTTACTCTTTTTCTTTGACATTGGGTAATAGCTTGCACTGTGTACCTGCAAGGGAGCATCTCATTTGTAACGGGTAACCTCCAGTGCCTCATTCCAGCAACAATAAACAGAAATAGAGAGACACAAACCAGAACTGAGTATTATTTCCAGATTGGCAGCTGAGGGATACAAGCTATGTGCCAGTCTATTCTGACTGGGTTTTGCCACCACTCAAATATTCCATTGAGATGCTTTCTAGACACAAATGTTTTAAAATCCATTATGAGTTCAACAGGGAACCCTGATTCTTCTGAATTTGGAATGGCTTCTGTTTTTCTGAGTCAGCACTAAGAGAGCCCCGTTTTATTTTTAGAGCTATATGCTGTCTTTTAAAATAGAAAACAAGTTGATGGCCTTGTCGTGTTGTCCTCCTGCTTCCCCTCTGCAATTCACAAACAGCAAGGGGTCATGTTTCAGATTTATTGACTGTAGCCAAGTGCAGGTGATCTTTGTCCCTTGAAAATCACCTCCATGCCTCCATTTCCTTGTCCAAAACATTCTGTTATTTTATGAGTGCCTTTTCTGCTTTTGCTTTGTTGGCAATGCTGCAAAAAGGAGGGGGAGGAGGGAAAAGTGTTTTTACAGCATTGCTGTGCACTGTTGACAGATAATTCTCTTATTAAAATGCCGCTGCCTCGAAGAAGAGTGATTAAACAGTCTGTAAAATGCTTTGAGATTAGAAGGCTTAGGTAACTGGAGAATATTCCTGTTAGCTAGCAGTCTAGCAGAGCAGCCTCCTGCCCAATCCATGTGGGGCCCTGTCTTTGCCTGTGCATTTGTAACTGTGTGTACCTACACACTGTGTGTGGGTACAGCTGCAGGACACACACAGTTGCCCTGCACGTTGCTGAGCAGAGGGGGCTGCTTTGACAGGTTCATCTTTGCAGTCACAAAGCAGGGCCCATGCTAGGATGGTCCTGGGAGGTTGTACCTGATGCCCAAGAAGCTGGAAGGTGTTTCTGGGTGCCAAATCTTCACGCCTGATCCTTGGAGCTCCAGGGGATGTGTGGATATGAGCTGCTCCCCCTCCGTGGTGGCGATGGGAGAGGGGGACTTTGTTCTTGATGCTAAGTCCTGCTGCCAAAGGACAAATGCTCACATTTGTTGAGCACCAGTTGCCACACAGTGTGGGTCAGTTCTTGGACTGCTTCAGCCTTCTAAGTAGCCAAGCCTAATTTAATTGCTGGTAGAGGCTGGGAAATGTATTTGTAGTCTGTGAGGCACCACCCCCTTTTGGCCAGAATGCTGATGTTTGTGCCATTCTCCCTTCAGCAAACACATTGAGGTCCTTCTCTTGTGAAGCCACTTGCCAAGAAGGTGGGCTGAGGCACAGCATAATGTTTCCTTGGACAGAGCAGCCCTTATCCTTACTGCTGCCTTTCTTTGTCTTGTGCCTTGGAGCTCTGCAGGAGCCAGAGACTCTCTTTTGGGAATTAAAAGCACAGCCTTCTGCCGAGGGAGCAAGGTGATGTCAGGATTCCCATCTTTTGATGCTGTCACGTATCCAGAGACCTCCCCTATTCCCCCAAACTCCAAATCTGAGGAGCACCAATTTTTTTTCTCCTCCTTCCCTCTCCTGCTTTTAACTATTCACGCAGTGATTTGAGTTGCTTAAAACAGAGATGCTTTGAGAATCAAAGTGGCTTGCACCCAGCTAGCAGTCACTGTTCCTTGGTTCTCAACGTGTGCGTGCAGCACCACAAGCTGTTTGCATCTTTGTCTTCCAGCATATTCTGTTTCCTCATCCCACCTTGTGTTACTTTTCATTCCCCTCCCCAACCTTGCTGCATTGCTTTTTGTAATCTCTATACCAGTTACCCTGTCATTCCCATTGAAGGTGTCATGGAAGGGAATAAGGAGAGGTCACTAGTTTGCTGCTTTCCCACCTAATAGGGATTTTACCTATATTTTTTTCTTTTAAATAAAATATTCTTGTCAATGCCCTGCACTTCAGATTTCTAGATTGGAGTCAGGGAATGGAGGGCTTCCAATCTGAATTCTAGCTACAAGCTTGTTTACAACTTGCGTTGGAGTTGAGAGGGGAGGGGGAAGAGGAGGAGCAGGAGGAGGGGGAAGGAAGATCATATGATCTGTGTTTTCCAGAGTGCCTGCTCTCTGCAGTTCTGCTGCAGCCTGGGCTCTCGTACCAGTGTCTGTAGCTCCGTGTGCGCGCGCGCCAAACTGAGCCGTGGGCTTTTTTATATGCAGTGTTTTGCCACTGCAGTGAAGCCAAAAACTGAGCTGCAGAGAAAAAGGCAACACCCACCAGTTTTTTTGTTTTTTTTTTTTTCCTTTGAAGCAAATCCCGTTTCTTCTCTGCCCATGGAAAGCAATCCAATGTCTTTTTTTGCTGCTTGTGTTATTGTTTTTCTTAACATTTGTAGGACGAGTGCCAGAATCCCTGCAGCTGGGAGGAAACCTTCCTCTGCTCCAGCAGCATCTTGGCTCTGGCAGCTCACAGTCAGGTTACTGCAGGAGGCTTGAGCAAAGGAGAGAGGGAGAGATCAGCTGGTTATGAAGACGTGTCTCTCCTTAACTCTCTGATGTAGAGTGCACCTTGGCAAATTGGAAACCCAAATTTTTGCTTTGCCCTTTTGTAAAAGAATTGTGCTTTAATTTCTAGACCTGCTCTCTAAGAATGATCCTATATTTCAGTACCTTTCTTCTGTCTAATGGCAAGATGAAAGGGCAAAGCATTTCTAAACCACCTCCCTTGTGTACATACATGCATGTATCACATGCCCTCACGTGCAGCCAGTGCTTTATCCAGAAATGTAAACATCCTAAAATGCTTTCCCCTTGTGAAAGGCACTGACACAACTGCAACCTGCTCCACCTGCGTGTGGCTCCTCTCTGGCACTCCTCCCCAGGGGCTGGGAGGGGCCTTGCCTCCAGGCCCTGGACCTCACATTGCAGGAAAATTAATGTTCTGAGGCATTTGAGGTTTCATACTTGCTTTCTTGCCTTTGAGTTTGTATGGTCAAGACATGCTGCCCACCTTTTCTAGGCAAACATGACCCCTTAGAAGCAAACATACCACAAGGACCACCTTGTGATTCTTACACGTTCCACAACAGGTGTTTTTGGCTGCTTCTCTTTGGTGTCTAGTGCAGCTGTGCCCTTTGGGAGCTGTTTTTGTCTTTGCCTGCTAGGTGGTTTCAGTCCTTTCCTGAGCATCTGACTCGTGTCACAGCTGTCTGGCAATCTAAGAGGGAGATGGGGCAGCAAGTGACACGGTTCAGGGGCTACTTTCAGAACATCAAAGCTTACTCTGAGCAGTTTTGGTAGCCCTGACCACAACGCAGATGAGTTCTGGTGCAGAAATGCTGCTGACCTCTGCTAGATAGAAATAAACTGCAGGGGGAGTCGAGCAGGAGGAGAAATTGTTGGAAATTCGCCATCAGCTTGCCTTAGGGCCCAGGTCTAAACACGTTTAGTTGAATGGCATCAGTGGAGAAAAATTAAACTCTTTTTAAATGAGTACTTCCAGCTCCAGTGATTAGAGGTAATTAATAATGCAGGTGAGCAAGCGTACTTACTCTTTGAGCACTCTAAATTAAGAGAGACCTATTTTTCAGAGAGCTCTATCAGATCACATCTCATCGTTCCACGGGTTCTGTTGGATTTGAGGGAGTGCGGCAGATGAGACCTGTTTAGGCATCGACTTAAAATCAATCTGTGAGCATCTGCACAGGCTTTGCAAAGAGCGTTTGAGGGGGCCCTGGGGAGGGAAGTCTTCCCTGTTCTCCTGCAGAGAGCTGCTCGACTCTTGGCCCTGCCTGTTTTGGGGAGGGAATGGCTGGGATTCCTTAGAGCTCTTGCAATTTCGTGGCAGGCCCCACCGACCCTTGTGAAGACAGTATCCAGGGCTGTGGCACACTGGTAGCAGGCCTGCAGAGAGAATGTTTCATTAAAGTATTGTTTACTTTATATTCCTTATGTTTTTCTTCAGATACAGCACATGGGAGCCAGAGGATCATATCTTGGACCCTCGCCTGGTAGTGGCTTATGAAGAAAAGTAAGGGCACATGTTCTTTCTTTCTGTGGACACAGGAAAAGAAATAGAATCTTTGTTTCACACTGTGCATGAGGTGCCCCTGTTGTCCCCACTTCAGTCGAAGATGAGATGTATAGCAATGAATCCTGCTTGATCTCTGTACCCTGATGTTGGCTGAGGTGGATGAGACAGGGTTAAACAGCTCTGATTGACACTGTTAGGAAATGAGGCCAAGAACAAGCAGCACCGAGCCAAAGAGCAATTGGTCTCAGCTTTTAATTTGGTCCAGGGCTGGACTGGAGTGGTGTGGGGTGATAAGTTTCTCTAAGCCATCCTTGGTCAGCTGAATCAGAGAAATTCCACTATTGCAAGGCTTTTACTCGTAAAAGAAGCAATTCTGGGATGTTTCCCAAGCCCATGCTGGTCACCATTGGGTTTTAATGAAGGAAATGAGGGATCTGTGCTGTGAAAGGTAGAATTCCCAGCCAGGTTCTGTGCTGTGTTATTTATTACTCTGTTTGATTTGTGTTCCTTTTTCCCCAGGGAAGAGAGAGACCGTGCATCAGGGTACAGGAAAAGAGGCCCCAAGCCCAAGCGCCTCCTACTGCAGGTAGCCTGTTGCTCTTCTGTGTATTTCTAACTCATGAGCTGCTGTGTTGCTCCTCTGCTCACAGGGAGGTGGCAACTGTTTGCTGTTACATGGACAAAACTGGAGGTAACAAACACAACAACGTTAAATCAGTGGGTAGGCAGATAGTTTTAAGTTGTTAGCTGAAGAGCCACTTAACTTGTCTTTAAAAAAGTAAAAAAAACCCAAACCCAAGCCAGCAACAGCTCTTGCTCTCTGTTTGTGTGCTCTTTTAATTTCATGTTGGGCTTGGAGTTTCCATCATGTTAAAGGTTGGAAGCAGAGTTCAGCATCCTTTGACTGTTGCCAAGCAAAGCAGCCAATTTTAGGAAGAGCTTAGATGGTAGTAGAAGAACTGAGAGAGACAGTGTGGTGGGAGCAGCACAACTCACCCCAGCTCACCTAGATGATCAGGGATGGAACAGTTGAACAAGGAATAGTTCCCTGGTCAGACTTCCACTCTGACCCTTGCTGCGTTGATGTCTTGGCAGCGGCTGTATGGCATGGACTTAAGGAGTGCCCACAAGGGCAAGGAGAAGCTGTGTTTCTCTCTGGCACGGAGGTTTGGAGGAGGAGACAGTAGCCTGCCAGGGGCCAAGGCGGGGCAGGAGTTCTCGGAGAAGGCTGGGGGAGCAGTCCTGCCCTTCTCTCTCCGGAAACAGCGCAAAAACCAGAAGTACCTGCGGCTGTCAAGGAAGAAGTTCCCCCGCATGGCCAGCCTGGAGAGCCGAAACTGCAGGCACGACTTCTTCCTGAATGAGGCAGTGGAGCTAGAGGCCAGGCAGGGCCCTGAGGACTGGGAGGCCACACAGCACACCAGCAAAGAAGGTAAGGCCAGGCACCCCTTGGCTGTGAGGTTCTGGGGCACGTGAAGTGCTCTGCATGGTTCCTCCTTGCTTGCCTCCTCCTGGGATTGTGGTTTAGGACAGGTCCTCTGAGCAGCTCTCACTGGCTCATGTTGTGGCCATCTTGTCTGCAAGTTCCTTTCTTTGGCTGAATAGCACAGGTTAATCTGCTTTTTTGTTGCCATTGCCTCTCTGTGGTCTCCTATCAGTGATGTTTCTCCTCGTGTTAGAAAACACACAGAAGACACTGCAAGTTACTCCTCTCTTACAGTTTCCTCTCAGCAGAGGTGACATGTAAGTGTGACAGTGATGAACTCTGCCTCTGTCCATATATCCAGACGTGTTCAGCCTCCTGCTCTGCAGAGAGGAGCCTGACTGGCAGAGGACAAGCTCAGACACCAGCACTCCTCTCAGTGCTGCTCTGAGAAGCATAGAGGAATGCCACTAGGAACCCATAACACATTCCTTTGCCCCCTCCTTCCCTTGCCACACCCAGCCTCCTCTAAAGACTCTTGCTATAGAGCTGTGTGAGAGGGGGATGAGAGAGGTGGAAGTGAGGGTGGTTAACTCCTGCCTGGACCCATTGAGTAGGCAGCATGAGTGTAGGCACGAGAGATGTCCAAGCACATTTGGCATTTTGGGGAGGGATACCAGCATCTCTTGCAGGAGGGCTGTGGGATGTGCGTGGTGCTCTGAGTTACCAGGGAAACTCTATCCCTGCATTATTAAAGCTTCTGAAGGCGTAGCTTTCCTGAGGAGTGGAAAACTGGGGCTTGTGCTGCTCGTAGTAGCTAAGGGAATCCTGCTACTCCTTGCTAGGAGTAGCTGTTAGCCAGGCTCGATTAGGCAGGATTCTGGGGGGAAGGTTGTGTTCCAGGAATGAATTCTATCCCCTCCTTTCTGAGAGGGACTGCCCAAAATCCAGGGAGGCAGCAATGGAGGTAGCACAGAGGAACTCACTGTTACATCCTGGCAATGGACAAATGCATGGGGCTGTTCTCCCCTAGAAGGGCTGAGCTCTAAAGCAGCTGAGGATTGGAAGAGTGAATGGCACTACAGAAATGTAAAACTGTTGGGTTTGGGTTTTTTTTCCCCCTTGACACACATACTGCCTGGAATTCCAGTTATTGTTAGGGGGCACTGGATTCTTTCCAAGATGAATGTAGGCACTTCAGGTATTTCAGTCAGAGGCCAGGAAATACACTCTCAAAGGGTCCTCATTCCATGCCCAGGTTGAGACAACCAGGTACATAGTACAGGTACAGTGACAGGGAGAGGGGTTTTTCCCTTCCTCCCTCCCTATATTTTTGTAACTGCCTCTAGGGTTTGAGGGGAAGTGAGTCTTAGGGTGGCAGAGGGGCTGATAATTATTCTTGGAGTGAGAAAGTGCAGGGATGCTTGGGTTTCTTTATGGGGCTCTCCAGGAGCAAAGGGAGGACATGAGAAAGTGAGAGCAGCCTTTGCATGAAGCAGTATTGATGGATTTGTGAGAGGAAAACGCCCAGGCTGTGTTGCAGCTGCAGTACAAGGAAGATCCTCCATTGTGGATCCCTTTGACTCCCGCAGGCATGTCAAAAAGCACATGTAAGAGTTTGTGGGTTTTGACTTTCTGGCAGGGTAGAGTACTTCCAAGCAGTTGAGCTCACACCTAGATATACCTGCTTTGCTGGCACAGACCCAAATCAGGGGCTGAGATGGGGTGAGAAACATCAGGGAATTGTGGATGGTTGGATGGGCTGGGTGGTGTTACAGGGTCTTCTGACCTCTGTGTAGGCTGCTCAGATGCTGGTGTGTGGACACAGCTGCTACTCTTTCCTTTTCCCCTAACAACCTGCAGTGATTCTCCATTTTCCCTTAGCCTCTGAGGGCAGGGCTTGCCCATGCTCTTTCTGGCCTTTTACGTGCAGACTGGGTACAGGCTGATTTCATCCACCATTTGTCAGAAAGGAAGCCCCTGTTCCATACCTCCCTTCCCTCTCTTCTTCCTCCCTCCTCCCTTCTCCTCTCCCACCCCACACCCCCCCCCCCTCCCCCCCCCCCCCCTCTAACGTGCTCTTATCTGCCTCTCCTGCAGCAGATGTGGATGGCAGTCTCCCTTGGATCCCCACTGTGCCCCCCAGCGAAGTGACGGTGACAGACATCACGGCAAACTCCATCACTGTCACTTTCAGAGAAGCACAAGTGGCCGAGGGCTTCTTCCGAGACAGGAGTGTGCAGTTCTGAGTCTCTGCTGTCAGTGCTCCCCAAAAAACAGTGCTTTTAGGGTGGGGCTAGGGAAGGGTTATTTTATTCCTTAAGAAAAAAAAAAAAAAAAAAACACCACCACAATCCAAAATGTCTCCTCTTAAAATGTTTACAGACACTGATGTTCTTTTTTTTTTCCTCTCTTCTCCTTTTTCCCCTTTCAGATAAGCAAAAAAAGGGGCAGTGTAGGGGGGGTGTGTTTGTTGTTGCTTTGTCCATCTCAAAAACTGACAGCCCTTTCCCTGGCAAAGACTCCCCTCCTAGATGTGAAAGCAGCCAGCTGAACAATTCGCCTTTTATCCTGTTAAGTGGCAGCAGCTGCATTTGTGGGGAGAGGACATGTGGAGGTGGAAAGAGAACTGGATCCATAGCCTGCTGCCTCGTTCTGCAATGGATACCCCTTGGATAAAGATTACTTCTCTGTGCGTTGCTCTTCCCACCTTCCTCCTCCCTCTCTTCCTGCAGCAGTGAGAGGCCATGGATCCGACCTGTGTAGGTAACTCCAGCCTGTTAAGACTTTCTCTCCAGTGCTGTTTTCCCTGTGGCCTGCTGTCAGGACTTCAGACCGTGTTTGCCCATCAGTGGTAAGTCAGTCTTTGCAGCACGGGTCCGTGTAGACAGCAGAGGTTTCTCCCTTTGATTGTTGATCATGCAGAAGGGCTGAAATGGCATCTCTGAAATGCAGATTGGTGGTGTGAGTTCAGTTTGCCCTCGTTGGAAGCTCAGAACCCCAGCGCAGCGGGGACGTGCCGTCCTGTGTGTGCTAAACAGCATTTCCAGGCTGGGCTCTGCTGCGCCAGGAATGCGTTGTGGAAAGTGGGGTGCTCTTAACCTTTGCCAAATTCAGTATTAATAACAAATGCTGCCCTGAATCTGTGCTAGTAAGCTGAAAAGTAACCTCTCTCCCCCTCTGGAAGGAGGGGCAACCAAAGCATGGCCTGGTGCTGCAAAGATATCCCAGATACTGGCACAGGCCCAAGACAAGGAATTGGACAGAACTGAGCTAGAAATGGACCTTGATTAGCAGCAAATTCTGTTCTTGGATCCCACTGAGGGATCCAACGTAAACAATATGCGGGGAATTAGATTTGAGGAGGGGGAAGAAAATTCTTAGCAATGAGAATTCTGGGATAGTACTGCCTGAGTAATATTCTTCCATGACTCCAGTTTCCTCACAGTATCTGTGATCCTACTTTACTGATGGGAACTTCCCCTTGGAAGGTTTCAAAATCTTTGCCAAGGAAAGTGGTCTGCATTTCAATAGACCCTGCCTGATCTTGCACTTAAAAATGCCTTGTGCTGGACTGCCTGTGACACTTTGAGGGTTTTTGAAGAATTGATGTATTTTGAGTTCATGATTTAACATAGCATCTGTTCTTGCACATGCATGTTCTCTTCCTTTTTTTAAAAAAAACCCCAAATTTTATTTAAATAAATTGAATTTTTAAATATAGAGCTTTTCTTATGGAAAGCCAGAGAAGTAAACTGGAGTCTAAGGTGGGAACTGCAGGACAGTGTGCTGCAGGGTAACATTGGCTGCTGTCATGATTACTGTCCTTAAATCCTTCATTTCCTCTCCCCACCTCACCTGAAGCATCTCTTATCTCTGTATCTATTCTAAATGAAGCTATGAAGCTTCTGAGCTCTGAGGTGAAGACACCAGTGGAAAACCTTAGTGTGTTCCTTTGAAGGGCTTGGTTGTTGGCCTGCAGAATTTTGGAGCTCTGGGGCTTCTGGTTCTCCAAACATCTATTTTTTTTTGCCTAGTGCTTGGACTGCCCTTATGGTTTTTATTCAAAGCAGGTTTTAACCTCAGATAGGATATGAGAGCTCATTGTAGACCTTGGATTTCCCCTTCTATCTCAGAGCTGTTTGAGCAGGCCTGTCTGCACTGTGTCACAGCAGTTTCAAGACCTCTGGGAAGACCCTGAATTTCTGGACTAACCTTTTGTCTCTCAGAGGTGACATGGGAGTTTTATTCTGGAGAAATGTGAGTGAGTGAGAAGTGGAAGCCGGAGGGGAATTACACGGTGGGAGGAAGAGTTGAGTGGGAAAGAAGCCTGCAGTAGTTAGCAAGGGCAGATTGATGAGGTAAGCACACAGGCTCAGGATGTCTGCTGAACGTGGGTGTCCAGAGCGAGGCTCCTGTGTCTGGAGTTGCACCTTCTCTTGCAGGATGTGGGGTCAGATGGTGGTGTTGTCATCATCACCCCCTCACACACCCACACACTCCCTCCTCCCAACACCTGCCAAATGTGCTGAGTACCTGCATCTCTCTTTTATTGTGACCAGAACACGTCGCATGGCTGAGTCCTCTCTTGAAGGTTACAGGAGGTCTACATAACTAGCTGTTGTGGTTGCAGAATCATAATATTTTAGCTTATTTAAAAAAAAAATCTT
>NW_008602333.1:6118-8867 GCF_000691845.1 Merops nubicus | reverse complement strand
CGGCTCTCCCTGCTGAATCTTCATGACATTTATAGGATCTGGCTTCTTTATTCTAGCACAGCCACTGCTGCCTTTGTCCTGTCTTCATCTCAGTGTACAAATACAGCAAAAAAAAGCTTCCTTTTTACTAAGGTTCCTGGCTTTGGCTGATATCAGAAGCAATACCAATCCTGCAGCAGGAAAGACCTTGTCCTAATAAACTTAATTTCCATCCTCTGCTTTTCTCTCCACTCACTATCTGAGACTTCTCAATGTTTTGAAGCTTCTCTTTAAACATCTTTTGCAGTGGAGTTTTCAAAGACCTGTGGTGGTCTTTGAGAGAAGATCCACCCACAGCTTGGTATCTTAATCATTTTTTGGATCAGGCTGGCTTATGTTCTGCTGGTGACTAATCCTCTGGCTACATGTAGTGCTGAACAAAGTACCTGGCTACCATGCTGCTTTGTCTCCAGGTCAACGAGGAGTTAACCCTTATCAGGGTAAGATGCAACAAGCTGCATCTGTGTGGGTTTGGTTCATGTGTGTGAGGAGGAGTTTGTGGTAGGAAACTAAGCAGTTATGATGTTGGGGTGGACTTTTTTTTTGACATTCTTGAGTTCTGGCTTATCTTAAAAAAAAAAACTTTTTGAGAAGATTTCTCTCTTGGTCTTTTTAAAGCGTGGCTCTGTTCCATATTGTCTGGTGGCTTATCATTGTAAACTTCCTGGGTAGAGCTGGTCTTCAGGGAGTTTAAAATCAGCTTTATTCCACTCCTGCAGGTGTAGAGATGCGTGTGGGTTTTACTTGTGATGGCAGAAGAGGCCGTCGAGGTTTACTTGTCTCTTCTCCCCAGTACTGTCCCAAAATCCAAAAACTGAGTTGGGACCTCTGGGGCTAACATACCATGAAAATCAGATGCTGTGCTCAGAGCTTTGTTAGACATTCCGTTTGATTAGGAGAGCCAGAATAGCATCCAGCTGAAGCTGAATTTAATAATTCTATTTGAAGCACAAGCCGAGAATAGAACTGGGCTAACTCTCCCATACCTCACTTGGCTCCGTGGCTGTAAACAAGAATAACAAACTTCAGCCAGTGGAAATTACTGAACTCTACAAAAAAAAAAAAAAAAAACAACAAACTTCTCGAAGAACTGTTCTAATAGTCATTCTTAGAACTGTTTCCATGTGAGAATTTAACAGCCACAATGAGGGACAGAGGTCTTTATTTCGTAGATCTTCTCACAGTGAACTCGCTGTATATGTGACAGAACAGAGGAATTTCATGAGATTTAAATAACCTTCTTGTTAACACTGTGCTTAAAAAAAAAAAAAAAAAAAAAAAGGAAAAACCCTGCCTCTGCCCCTGGTTATAAACTAGATGTTATTGCTCTGATATATAAGTAATGCCTTGGAACAGCAAGTTTTAACACAAAAATAGTGGCATTAAGTAGCCTCATAGCTCCTGCATGCTCCTTATTGTCTTGCATTTGCTTGGGGGCCCTTCTGCTTGTGAAGTCAGACCAAGGTGGTGTGGTTTGGTTTGTTTTTTCTTTTTCAAGCAAGGCCAGGATATGATCCTGAGAACACCCAAAAGCAGTTCCTTTTGCCAAAATAAGCCCAAATTTTGTTAGTGCATTGACCCTTGCTTATGTCAGAGCCTCAGGCAGAAAGAAGCTTATTGAGAAATGAATGGCGCTGCTTTGTTGTTCATGTTGTGAAACTGTCCAGAATTGTTCTTCTGGTGTTTTGTGACCCAATGTATCAAATTGTTTGTTCACCTCACAGGGGGCCCTTGGCCCCAGTCCTGTTTCCTGCTGTACGCCTGCTAGTGCTCTTTGATGGCTTCACTGCAGAGAAGAGAGGCCTCTCACAGGTCAAAAACTAGGCAATGCAAGACCCTCAGCAGTAGTCACAGCAGAGGCTGGGCCAGCAGTGAGGGCTGTCAGCCACATCCATCTCTAAACAAAGCTAAATCTACCACCACTTCTCCACCCCTTCCTCTCCTCTCAAGCTTTAAGTTTGTGCTTTCTGAAGCAGGGAAAGTGCAAACCCCTCCTTGTCTAAAGCTAATTGGTAACTACCCATCTGCTTGATGGGACAAGGTGAAATGGACTCAAGTTGCACTAGGGAAGGTTTAATTTGGACACAAGGAAAAATTTCTTCACTGAAAGGGTTGTTAAGCAGTGAAACAGGCTGCCCAGGAGAAGTGGTGAAGTCGCCATCCCTGGGGATGCTTAGAAGCCTTGTAGATGTGGTGCTTAGGGACATGGATTAGTGGTGATCTGGCACCATTGGACTTGATGATTTTGAAGGTCTCTTCCAACCAAAATGATTCTGTGATTCTGTTCCTCCCTTGCTTACGTGCAGCCTAGGAAGAAGAGGGCAGTGGGTCTTCCTAGGAGAATAGCAGGAGCAGCTGCTTGTCAGGGGAGGAGCTGCCTCAGAGTTGCTTTTGCTGGGCAGTTGAGGACAGGCCTCTGGGTGAGCTGGCAGTTGAGGGAGTAAGGCGTGTTACAAGTGCAGAGACCTTGTAGTGGAGCTGACCCCTTGCATCAGTGGGAGAGGAGGTGGCTGGTGCTGCATGGATGGAGCTGTCCTACCACTGGGAAAAGCAAAGGAGAAGTGTATGTTAACAGCTAGCAGAGGGTAACTTCTGCGTGGGAGTGTAGAGTTGTGACATACAGGTAAAGGGAACACCTTTGCCATGCTTGTCATAAAACAGTTTTCCCCAAGGGCATGGTAAGCTTGTCTTGAGCTTACAATTAAGAGAC
>NW_008602333.1:4796-6087 GCF_000691845.1 Merops nubicus | reverse complement strand
CTGAACTTGGTGTCCTCACAAGGGAAAGTGTGAACCTTCTGAGTGTCCTACCACCTGGATTCCACCCAAGCAGCTGGTCAAGAGGGGAAGGGCTACAAAACAGCCCCAGGGCACTTGGAAGGAGAGAGAAGCAATCACTTAAAATCTAATTCAGACCTTTCCAAGCCTTTCCTGTAACAAGCACTTCCTGGAGTGATGACCCTGTTTTCTCTTCCAGCTCTCTTCCCTTTGCACCCTTAATTTCTTAAAGTGCAGTGGCTTAGCAGGGAGCAGGCAGGAGCTGATCCCTGGTTAACTGGAAGTTGTAGAGAGGAGCAGAGCTCAGTGGGAACATGTAATGGCTGACTGGGGAGGAGACAGATTGCTACCAAGTTGGGATGAGGTGGAAGCTTTGCTGCTGAGATGGTTTCCACCTGCTGTCTGCTGCTCTGCAGAGATGCTCGGGGCTCTGGTCTGGGAGTGCCAGTCAGACATTGCAGGGGGAGAGCTCATCAGACCATTTGGAATCTCTGCCACAGCTTATCTCATGACTGGGGTAGCAGAGTTTTGACTGGGAGGGGGATTTTGCAGGAGGAGGTGAAAAGCCGCCTTTTATTATTGTTATTTTTTAACCAGAAAATGTAGTGTCAGCACAAAGAAGCTTTTTTGCAAATCTGTCAAAATGTTAAGCAGCTTTTTTTTTTTGCTTTTAAATCTGAAGTATGTTTTGAAGCACTTTGGAAATGCAAAGCACTAGGAGTGCTAAGTACTCCTCATCGTCTATCTAAAAGTGGCGTTTGAAAAGCAAAAGATGTATCTGTTTCAGGCCTCTGGCTGCTCCTTATCATGCTTTCCAGAGCTGCCACCCAGCCTTTGCCTCCCTCCCAGGGCAGAAGGGGGAGCGAGCTCTGCCGTGCCAAGTCGAGGAGGGCTCCCCGAGGGAGGAGAGGGCACCTGGGAGTCTCTCGGGGTGCAGGTTGGCTCCCTGCCTCCCCACCTCCTTTCGTCTGAGGAAAGGGCAAAATGAAGTTGAGTTTCAGTTTGAGTGGTCCTAGTCTGGAACTACGACCACTTCTTCCAGCTCTGGAGACATCTTTATAGGGTTTCCAGTCTGTCTGAAGAATTGCACCTTACTAGCGTAGTTGAGGAGCGGGGCGAGGAAGGGAAGGGTGAACCAGGAGCTGTTCTCAGCAGCCACTGGGTGTTTCCAGAGGCTGTTTCCTCACCTCATCTCCCAACAGAACTAAAATCACGTAGATTAATCTTTTATTCTGCGTATCTCAACAACCTCTGGAGCAGGCCGGGAGGAGAG
>NW_008602333.1:0-4765 GCF_000691845.1 Merops nubicus | reverse complement strand
CCTCAGGGAGCCGGCCCTGCAGCCGGGGGTACCCCAGTCCTCTGGCTGGGTTTTTGGCACCAGCCTTTTCCCCCGGCATGCACACGTCGTTTGGACTCTTGCACACTGACTCATCTAGTTTGGTACGCTCCCTTTCTGTTGGGGGGGCGAAGGTGGGGATGAGGTCCATTAGAGGTATGGGGGGGGCCCCCGATTCTTTTTGCTCCTGTCTCTTCAGTTGTTGCTGTTGTTCCTGTCAGCACGCTAGAGTACCTGAGTCTTTGCACACAGAAAGCTTCCTTTTGCACAGAATGAGCTTCTAGCTTTTGTACAGACTAATTGAATGTATTTGGGGAGGGGGGGGGAACAGGGAGTAAAGTGATTCCAAACAAACCAATGGGAGTATAATGCCTTTTCTGAGCAAGTACGTGCTGTAAAAGGAGATGGTAACAGCTGAGGGAGGGCAGGCTCGAGTATAATTTGACACAAAGTGTGGTTTTATTTTTGTACCGATACGGATAAGAGACTGTACAGCATCTATTTATTTAGATGATTTATGTGGTAAATGTTGCAAACAGAACTATTAAAATATTAAATATGAGAACCGACGTTTACCTAATGGTCTGTTGGTGTGGTCATTTACCTCCCCCTGCTTTAATCTCACAGCTGAATTCTTTTCCGCCGGTTGCTTCTGTCGGCATAAACACGCAGCGTGGCTGGGAAGAGAATGGAAAATGTGTGTGCCTGCGTGAGAAAGATCTCTTGTAAGGAAAGATCAATGAAGAACGGAGCCTGGAAAAAGCTGTTTCTGACATTACTCATTACTTTGATTCGAGGAGGTTAGGTTTTTATTAATTTTTAACCCACTGGGTAAGTTAGAGCTGTACAGAGGTGACTTGGGACGGTTGGTCTGTGATGGATTAGGATTTGAAGAGGACGCCAGTGGCAGTGACTGCTGCTCTGGGTTTAGGGAGCTCTTGACACCCTCACATAACACCACGGTGCTGAGACAGCTCTGCTGGCACTGGGAGATCACTGGTGTGCCCCACATCTCTCATAGGAATTGGGGGAATCTGGGGCAAGGCCTGGGCTGCCAGGCATGCTCCGTGCTGGTTGACAGCAGGGAAACTGCTCTCCTTCAAGCCAGGGCCTCTGGTGGCCTGGCCTGCAGGGCTTTCAAGGAGCCCCCCAGGAGCAGAGCAGCACCTGGGTGCAGTTTGGCCCCTGACTCACTGCAGGTAACGCAGGGCTTGGCCGAGGAGCCCAAATCCTGGAACTGCTGATACTCCACGGAGAGAATCCCAACCATCATTTTGTCCACTGTTGGTCTCTGACTTGCTGCCTCGAGGCGTGTGCCTCTCCACCCTCTGTGGAGGGGGCGGCTCAGCGCTAGTGGAGGCCCCTCAGGAAGCGACCAGCGCCATGTGACGGGGCTGTGGATGGGGCTGTGGATGGAACGGGGGTGAGCCCTGCATCCCATCGCGGCCGTGACGTCAGTCCCAGCAGCAGAGGGGGATGGGGAGCGTTTCCTCAGCCAGCGGTGGCTCGAGGAGGCAGCGGTGGAGTCTCGCCCTCATTACCCACGCGCGGCCGGGCCGGAGCAGGACTCCAGCCAGCCAGGACTCCAGCCAGCCACTCGCACTCTGGCAGCAGCTAGTGAGTCAGGTGAAGTTGTAAGAAACTGCAGTGCAGGGTTACAGGAAAGCCTCCTCCAGAGATTGCTTCTTCCTACCCCTGCCAATGCCGCAGAGGCTGGCTGGCACTAGAAGCTCCCAACAGCTTGTCCTTTCGCATGCGTGTGTTGGTTGGATTAAAGGATAATCTGGATAGAACTCTTCTTTTTTTCTTTTTTTTTTTTTAATCTGTTGCTATGTGTCCCTCTGATCCCTGTGGGGCAGCCGGCTCCACTTGTGCATCTTTCCTGCTGGGATGCCTGAGAACAAGGGCACGGTGCTGTGCCGCAGGACGGGCCCTCGGGGCCTTGCTCCACACCCTCGGAGAAGCCAGGAGGGAAACGCAGCGTGTGTGGCCCCTACCATGGCAGCCACCTCCTGTCTGCTCGCCGCCATCCATCTTCCCTGCACTTGGTCCTTCTCTTCCCAGCATTTTGCTCAGCAAGCAGTGGGGTTTTTAAGTGAGGATGCAGGAAACCCGGGGGACTTGTGTAATCACACCCGTCCCGTGGCCTCTGGGCCTCTTTGAGAACTCGGAGGCAGGCCCCAGGTATTTTGCAGTGCTCCGGTGGTGGAGGCACCACACGAACCCTACCGTCCTTCTCCCTCCACTACATCAAGTTGGTGGACCAGAGGGGTGGTTGCTCTGGCCACTGCTTGGGCCACACGCAGCTCCCCGTAATGGCTGCAGGGGTGGCGTGTGGTGAGCTCTGAGGGGTCTGTCTGCCGCTGGGAAAGCCTACTGTGTGTTGACATGGATGACCACAGCACCAAGGGCTCACTTAAAAATCAGTGCAGCATTTACCTGAGGAGCTGGGGGGTGCGCAGCTGCACCCACTCCCAGGGCAGCTGAGGGAACAAGATAAGTGCTGCTACCCCTGCCAGATCCACAGGTCTGCAAAGAATGAGCTTGGAGGCACCTATTGGCTTTGAGCAGGTGAGTTTCCCATGATCAAGTGTTTTTTGAAAAACAAATAAACATGTTCTCACACCTGCTGCTCTCCCCTGGTGCTCGTACACTGCTTGTGAGTGATTCTGGTGAGAAAGGTCTTCTCATTGCTCCCCAAAGCTCATGGCTGCCCTGTGCCAGCCAGGAGTATGACAGCGAATCTGATGGCACCAGGGTCTTGTGGGCAGCAAGGCACCAAAAAAATATTTCATTTCAGTGTCTGTAGTGAACAATGGCTGTTCCAGGAGAGCCACCTTCCCAGGTTGTGGGGTTTTTTGATGTGTTTTACTGGAAATGTGAATGAAACAAAGGAAATACCCAACAATGCTCTGAGCAGCTGGATATTCTGCTGCTGTTTAGCTTTGCGAGAGTAAAAGGTAGATGAAAGAGCCTGGGGTTGGGCAGTACCTGTGCAACGGCTGCTCGCAGCGATCTGAGCAGTCGCCGTGGCTGAGAAGGTCCTGCGGAGAGGTGGAAGGAGAAATGAAGCACATGGAGCTCCCTGAAATGCCGCTGCCCCTTCTGGTCCATGGATCGGGGGTGCCCTGTGGCTCCTACGTCTCTTTGAGGACAAGGCCATCAATCCACAGCTGCTGCACATGTGTTTGTGCCACTGTGTATGGACTCCTGTTCCACTTTTGGGAGCCCCTGCTTTTTAGCATGGATGATACTGATGGTTGCAAGCTCAATTACCTGACGCTCTGCCACAAGCATAAAAGCAGTTGTTTAAATGAACAGTAACAAATCGACTGATTCAAATAGGGATGGTGTTAATGAACACTTAATGTGCTAAGTTAAAAGCAGTTTAAAAAGTGAAAAGCAAAGCGCAAGGGGTGTGATCAACTTGTTCAAGTCACCTTCAAATATATCCAGAATTGAGATTAAAAACAAGTAGAGTCCAGAGAAATGGGACAGTCCAGAAGGACTTGTCCCATTCTAGGTGAGAGTCTCGAGTGATCTGCCTGGGTTTTTGTTCTTGGTTGGGCTGTGATGGTAAACACCTGAGAAGGGGCCTCTTACCGCCTGTTCTTGAAGCGAGTGACATGACCTAAATGTAGAACCATCAGCGGTGAAACACACTCTGGTTCAGTCCCTGACCACAGAAACACCTCATGCTCTGAGTCATTCACACCTCCTGAACCAGGCTCCGTGTGACTGTCCATTTGCCGTCTCTTCTCCGTCAGCATTCAGCAGCCTCTCCATCCACCCCCCTTCGAATGAGGACAAGGCAGCGGGGAACGTGTCCTCTGGTCACAGAGCTTGTGGTGGCCGCAGCGTCTTAGCTGCTGAGGTGAAGGACACAAGGCTACGACAGATCTTGCCTGAATCACAGGCAGTGTTGAAAACACTCATTCTTCTGCTTGCTCACCTCGATTTGGGGAAATCCATCCCTGCTGGTACTGATAAATACAGCTATTTCTAGAAACATCCTCCTGGGTAGAACTTCTGAGCCAGAGGTGGAAAGGGGAGGGGAATAGCAACAGCAAAAGCCACACGGGCTGCGAGCGCTCCCTGCCCAGCTGGATGGAAAGCAGGTAGCGGAGGGGTGCCAGTGCTCAGCAGGGAGCTGGTGAGGTGGTGGTGGGCTGAGAAAGCAGCAAAAGCCAGTTGGCCATTGCTCCTCCTTTTTCCAGCAGGTATCATTCAGAAATGCATTTCTTCCTCACCCTAGAAATGGATTTAAAGCAGGGAAACATGCTGTGCTCTTCTGCCTCCAGGCAGCTGAGGACCACGAGTTCCGTACAAAGACGGCTGCAGGACTGCGAGCTTCCATTTTGAATCACAAGGCATCGTTTTTGACCAAAGCTTTTTCTTTCTGTCTTTTTAGCACCTGGGAGAGAGCGTAAAGCACACTGCAAATTAAATAGGATTTTGCAGTAACACTCGGGGCAGGGAATTCCTCTAAGTGATTTAACGTTGCTTTTTTTTTTAAAGGTTTATGTACCATGCTTGGCCCATTTACCTAGCAGTACCTTACACCGGCTCAAAAATGAAGGCGTATACAAGCACCAGCCAAAATAAAAAGAAACAAGAAAGGACAGATTTAAGCACCTTTATTGCTAGTTTTGCTTTCAGGCTGCCTGCTTCCCCGGTGCCACCCTGCTGGGCTGGGGACGGGTGACGGTGCGGGGTGCCGGGGCCCCAAACGCGCGCAGAGGGAGGC
>NW_008602332.1:59650-63662 GCF_000691845.1 Merops nubicus | reverse complement strand
AGGCGGCCAGGCAGGCGGCCGGCCACCCACACGCTGCTGCAGTGTGCCCTGCTGCACGACGTATGCTGCCAGCAATCTGCTCGGATACTTCTAGCTTTTAGCTTTCTGCTTCACCTTCGATTCATTCACTGTCTGTGGATGGTGAAAGATGTCTGGACAGGAGTCAGCTGGATGACATTCGGTACAACAAATGCCTCGAGTGGCTCTGGTGGATACGGTTGGGTTAGTAGGGTCAGACCTACAATTGCATGCGGAGTAAGTAGTCACCTGGGCAGGGGCACAGTTGCAAATTGGCTGATGGGCAGCAGGGACTGCGTAAGAGATGGATCTCTGGTGCTTTATCTAGGCTAGCCACAGACATGACCTGGTTTTGTAAACGGATCGATGTTATAATGAAACAAAAATGCAGACAAAGGGCTGACACAAACCCCTTAAAATGGAGAAGACATGACATTTTTGCTGAGTCTTTTCATTTTATGTCCGGCATGAACTGAGTTAAAACAAACAAAAAAAGTGGGTATGAAAATATTGCAGCATCAGTAGTAGGCAATGTGAAATTGCCCTCACTGTGAAATGCAAACATCAGGCATCCGAGTTTGCCTGTTCCATTTTGTATTACACAGAAAGGAAAAGGTGGTGTTTTTTTTTTTAATCAAGTCCTTCCCTAAGACTTAATATAAGGTAATACATAATATGTAATGTTGGCAGGGCAAAAAAATTAGCTGAAAGGAGTAAGAAATGAGTTGGAAATATTTTTACTTCTAACTTGCTGGTTCAAATCCAGACCATGTTGGTAGCAATCAAAAGTTGCTACCATCTGTTGTTTGGCGGCCTTTGTGGGTGAGTTGTATCACTGTGGCCCTGTGGACAGGTGTTTCCATAATGACACCATCGCTACACTTGGCAGTCGCCGATAACCTTGCTGGTAGCCTCCGGAGAGGAGCCAAAGACTCCAATGAATTTAGAGATAGAAATATCTTCTCATTCTCCCGTGTCGTGCCTAATTACATTCATGAAGCCATGTGTGGGCTGTTTTCAGTGCTATGACCTGCACGGGGAAGCCCCTGATGTACGTAGCTTGGTCACTCTGTTTCTGGTGCAGAATTCCATTCTTCTGCCCAGGAAGAAGCACAGCAAAACCAATCTTGCCTCTGGTTATCTACAAGCCCATTCCATGGCCATTCACTCATATCAAACTCTGGGAAGGGCTTCTTGACTAGCATCCAGTGGCTGCTAAGGTAGCTGGCTACTTCTCTGATATCCTCTTCTCACCACTCTTATCTCTCTTCTGCCCCTGTCTTTGTTGGCTGCTCTCTCTCTCTGATGCTGAGCTGTGTGTTTTCCTGACTTTGTTGTTGACAACAAAGTCAACAACTTTGTCTTCAGTGGGAAGTTTACAAGAAGGTCTTAGAAAAAGAAATAGGATAGCTGTAAGTTAGTAGTCTGAATTTAGCCCTGCCAGATTTTAGGCAGAGGCCTAAAGCATGTTGGGACTTCTCTAGTGCTCTGCAGTTTAAGCTACCAGTAATTTAATCAATTGTTCCTGATTTGCCAGGGTCTAAATTACTTTCTGTCTACTGCAGCTCAAGCACTAAAAAGCAAATAGTTGATTTTCCAGCAATGAAGAAAATACTACTTGTGTGGCTTCTGCACTCCACTGCCCACCAAATTTTTAAAGAATTTAACATGGAGCAAAATACACTACATTGAGCTAAACTGTCAGGACTTTTGGTTGAATAGCAGATGTACAGCTTCTGTAATATGGGAGTATGAAGGTCCTTTCACTGGAAATGCTCTTTAATCCACACTGTTGTTTTTTTTTTATCATTTTTAAAGAATACAATTTCCATCTTGCTGTGTGGGATTAAACAGAAAACCAGTTGATGTTAACAGCAAGAGTCTGATTCACTTGATAGGTTTGGATCAGGTCCTTTGAGAGTACTGATGTTTTTGAGAGGGAATTTTACACTCTTCTGCCTCAACAGCATATCCTGTGTCTTTGACCATCTTGCTTTACTCACTCATAAGATTTTTTGAGGAGGTGGTATTTGTTCTGTGTAAAAACTTTGACTGAAGGGAGATATGTTTGTAAATATTGCAATTTAGATGTCTCCTGTCACCACCATTCTGTGGGTGGGCTAATAGCCTACAACACTCATTCTTTGGTGCACCACAGTTTTTCACAGAGCCTCTGTTGTACATCCTGGGACTGTGGCACGGCTTGAGAGATTTCAGCGGCCCAGCTTACAGTCCAGAATTTTCAGGACAAAATTTTCTAGTGGTTTTCCATTACTGGAAAACTGAAAACATCTGTGGTAGTCAACTTTTGGTAAAAGCAGATTCTTTTCTATTTTCAGCAGATAATTTAAATGAAATTTTGTTTAGACCAAGCTCAAATTTCTTGCTGAAAACTGATATTGACTGAAGCATTCAATCAATTGACTGAGCATACCTCCAGCTCACTAGGAAAATGAACTTGGCCTGTGGAAAGGCCAACTGTACATCTTGAGTTGAATTTTAATTTGGCTTAATGACTTTATTAAGGTTCTGATTAGCAGCCCTTCTGCAGTCCTGACTCCACAAAGAGATAGTGTAAACTGGCTAGATTGTAAGTCCCCAGTCCTGAATTTAGTGATCAACTGACTGAAGATTAATGGCTGATACTTATTAGGGTATGTTTGGATACAGCTGCATTACATGCTCTGTGGTGTAATTTGTATCACACAAGATAACTTTACTTTCAGTCAGTAGGGAAAAAAAAAAGACTGATTATCAATTTACAGAGTTTATTTTTTAACCCGTATTTATTGATAGAGACTCTCCTAATTATCTGGGGATAAAAAAATGTGTTACCTGTTACAAGACACCCTCTCATTTGCCTGGGGAGATCATCAGAACTTCACAGTTCTCAGTTTTCTCTGGCTTTTTTTTAATGAATTGCCATCATTTCCCCTCACCCCCTATGAGGTAATCTCTTTTATGGATCATATTAATTTGTTTTACTGATTGGCTTTCTTTGAAAAGGTGTTTCTTCACTGAGATTGAGATGAGTTAAATATTAAGGATTTATGACCTTGCACATTTTCTTACATATTTTGTTTGTTTGGTTTTTTTTTTAAGATTATGTAGTATTGTATCATGTCTGAAATGCTCTCTTGCTTGTTGATGAGGGATGATTCTCACACTACTGGGTCTTGAGTGTCCATAAGGTTCTTTTTCCCTCTAACCTAACAGTTGTGATGCACTCTGCAGCAAAATGGGTTCATAAGTTCATCTGTACTTAAAGTCTCCATTCATGTCAAAGAAGGGAGGAGCTGCTTAATATAGCAGTAATAACAATATATGATTATGTACACAAACTAAATAGCACAATTTATTAAATGCTAATATGCATAAAACTATAATTGCAACATGCACTTGCATACTGACGTATAGATGTATAAAATCCACACCTCCTGTTTATATTAGTCATTAGATCTTTGTTCCTCTCTGAAACTGTAGATTCAAAGTCAGCTTTAAGCTGTCCCAGCTGGTTCACTGCTGCTGTACTTTGCAACATCATTTTTAATTGAGTGGAAGACATTTTGTTTCCCACAAAGATTTTGGCTTTTGCACCCTAGAAATGCTGACTGTTTTCCATTTCAGACTTACTGCTGAGACTTGAGGTGTCTGAATAATGTTAAAAATGAAGCTTTGACTTGGAAGATTAAAGGAGGAAGACAGCCTGAACTTGTATACCTTCTGTGCTTATGACTCCACGTCCACTCTGTGAGTAAATGACAGTAGCTTACTCAGCGAAACCGGCTCCCCATTTTCTCCTAGTTGTACTGTTTTCTGGCAACCAGCCATTACAATCAGCAGTGCTCTAATGACATGCTGAACTGCTGAGGATGTGGAGACAGAAGACATGCGAATATTGAGGGAGTCTTCAGTAGTCGCTTCTCAGGATGTCTGCTCATTTAGAAATCAAACCCTTACCCTGAATAGTCAAATACTGCTCTTTGTCAGCAAG
>NW_008602332.1:53460-59619 GCF_000691845.1 Merops nubicus | reverse complement strand
TCTTTCCCTGAAGGCTGACAGAGGCATCCCCATCCTCCAGTTGTGGCTTTCTGTTTCTATTAGTTATAAATTAGGATACTTTGATCTGAGACTTCTGGATGCTGTTTCCAGCTCTGTCACTCAATTGATGGATGACCATGGAAAAAATCTTATCTTTTGCAGAAGCATTGCTCAGTCGGAAGGAACTCTCGGTCCACAATGCTGTAGGCTACAGCACAGCTTTATGCTCAGATGGCTGATGAACCCCCTCAGACCTACCTTTGTCAGGCAGGTAGTCTACACAGGTTCAAGCTGTCGACAAATGCCATCTGCTCTGCCAGCAGGTGATCCTAGCAGCCACCTGGGAGGGACACCAACCCTCTTATTTACCTGGTGTCAGGCTTGTATGTGACAAAGCTGGGATTGCAGAAGGAATATACTGCAGATAGCTGGGTTGAGCAAAGGACAGTGCAGCTTGTCTTCTATGCAGGCAAGAACATGTCTGTGTGTTCTATCCCAGCACTGGTCAGAGCTGGAGTTTCCTTCTTAGCCCTCCTAGGTGGTCTGCACTTAACTTGTCCCTTTAGTACATTTCTGAGGGCAAACGGTTTATTTGTGGTTTACTGATTTGCCTTTCATCTTAGCCCTAAACCCTCTTTTAAGTAACCATATAGATGGAGACCTGCTGCTACAAAGAAATTCATCTTGAGCACTTGTATTGAAAACACTTACTTACAAAAGAGGCAATACAATGAAAACTGCTTATGCATGTGTTTATAATATAATGTATATTTTCTCTGCATATTTTAAGCAGAGTATATGGAAAAATGTAACATAAAATTTTGTGATTTGCATCCAATGTTTTCAGGTGCAAAAGGTTAAAGAAAAAACATCTTACTGTTTTCACCTTCACTGGACATGTTTGCAAACAATCACATATGTTTAAGGGAGTATTGTGCCAGCTGCAGTTATACCAAATGATAAAATATTTCATAAATAAACTGTCACTTATTCAGCGTCTTTATTTAGAGGTGCTAAACAAGAGGCTGCTCCCTGCCTAGTGGAATTCACATGGAGAGAAAAATGTAAGCAATCTAACCCACAGAATAATTACAGTTCTCAGGTTCAGTTACAAATAAAGTCACCCTGTTACAGGTAAAGTCACCCATTCTTGGTGACTCCTCATGCCTTTTGAAGAAGTCCTGCATGAATATTTTAGGGCAGAACTGTGCCCCCACTACAGCTAATACTGACTAAACAGCAGCAGCTTGAGTGAGTCACTTTGAGGTTCAGCTTTAGTTCACTCTGACAGTACATCTTCTGACTATGACTTGGAGACAAAATGATGCATTTTTTTTTACAAACCTGTATGTAAATATAAGTGAATGATATGCAGTAGTATTTGTAGAGTATGCCAGCATCGCAGATATCACAGCTGATACGCATATTTCAAAGGTATTTGCAGAATCCGTGCTCCATATTACTATGTATCTTCATAGAACAGGCTGCTTGGTATATGGTTTAAAAATATATATTAAAAAAAATAATTTTAAAGAAATTGAATGATTAATGTAAGCAAAGTAAATGGTAGTAATTCTACTCACCATTGAGTCTAATATTTTCACAACTTGAATTACGGAAGAATTTATGTTCAGCCTGCTTTTTCTGTAATTACTTTTTGCATATAACATGAGCTATTCTTGAGTAAATTGCTTGCAGGTTTCCTTTTAATACAAACAGAGCTCTAGCAATTGAATTGGTACACACTACTACAACTTTTTACCTTTTCCTTCCATCTCCCCATTCCTCTTCTCGTATGCATAAGGCTTTACAGAAATCTCCAGGTTCCTCTTGTGCTGAAAAGCCTCTGTGTTCTGTGTTGTAGAAAGATGAAATGCTGCAATAGGGTTATTACATTAGAAATGAGGTTTTCTCACTGTCACTATTGTCAAAATTCTTGTGAATTGCATTCACTGTAACAAGACTACCTCCAGTCTGGATTTAAAGCTGTAATTATAACCATTGCATGCTATCTGAATAGAGTCAGTCTTGTAATGCTATATGTGAGAAAAGCAATGCTTTTTCTTATAAAACGAGTGAAAAAAAGCATTTATTCAAAAAGCAATTTATTGTGTAGTATCCACTCTGCTCATACAAAATACTTTTTGGCAATATTCTTTCTAATACAGAATAATTTTATGTTTTAATGGTTCCTGAAGCTGCAAGTTGAGTTATTGTTATTGTTCTAGACAGGATGCTAGAGTAGCAAGTTTGTATACTCTGTCAGCAGGGTTTAGAGAGGTGGATGAAAGAGGTGTAAACAAATGTTTGGTTATGAGCATTATTCAAAATTAGAATATGTGACAAGAAAAATTAGAGTACACAGTTGGAAAGTAAATGGTTCCACAGTTATATATGACACATATTAAAGATTTTTTTCACTTGGGAATTCAGTATTTGGGTTTGATTTAGTTTGTGTAATTATCTCAGATACTTCTGAGATCATGTATCTCTTGGGCCGGACAGAATTAGAAATACCAGCTGTGATTTTGTGCTCATTTGCACATGCACAACCCACGCAGTGTTGTTCCTAGTGATAACAGCCTAATGGTGGTTTTATAGATCCATTGGTGAGATGAGTCAACGTTTTTTATGGCTGTCATTTTTCCAGGATTAACAGCCAAAGCCTTCAGTCCTTTGCTGCACTTAAGGAGTTAAGGGAAATATAGGTCTACATCCTACTAAAAATCCTAATTTCCATGAACACCCCAGCTTCAGTGGTGAATATCATTTGCAGTTAAGATAAAATTCATTTTACTGGAAGTGATTGTATGAGTAATAATTGAAGGAGAAAAAGACATAGAACTGTTCTTAATATTTTATTTTACTGAAAAAATGTATCTTAAAGGTCAGAAGATAAAATAGGAAAACCCTGTACATCTGCTACCTGTGCTGTTATAGGAAGGGAAAATTTGACATAGTTAATTTACTTAAAATCTCTGACTTGATTTCTGTCAGTATAAGAGCATTATGCCAGTTACCTTTTGTCTACAAATACCATGTTGAGATTTTAAGGTTTGGAAATATCACCCAAAAA
The DNA here is from genome assembly GCF_000691845.1 of Merops nubicus. NCBI lineage: Eukaryota > Metazoa > Chordata > Aves > Coraciiformes > Meropidae > Merops > Merops nubicus. The sequence goes on along the minus strand of NW_008602332.1, from coordinate 56,543 downwards.
TCTAATCTTGTATCCTCCAAAAATTTTATCAAAGAATTTTGCTCATGTTTTGAATCTTTGACTAAAGCATGTATTCCAAATAACTGCCTTCATCTCCTTGTGAATGGAAGGCATCACGTTATTTTTCACACATGATTAACCATAATTCTGTTAAAAATAAATGTCTTAAGTTTGGAGTGAATTCATCCATCATTTATAAGACCCATTTGTAATAGACTGAAGTTTCCTTTATTATAATTTATTTTCTCATCTTCAGGATACTTAGAAGCAGTAGCTGGGTCACTGTGCTGTCTTGATTCATCAAACACAGCATAACCAGCCATTCGGAAGAAGTGATTATCCCTCTATATTCACTGTTAGTATGGCCTTATCCTGAGTACTGTGTGCAGGTCTGGGTCCCACAATAATGTGAAGGTCCCTGAATGCATCCAGAGGACAGCAACCAAGCTGGTGAAAGGTCTGGAAAGAACGTCCTGTGAGGAGCAGCTAAGGACTTTGGGCTTGTCTAGTTTGGAGAAAAGGGAGGCTAAGGAATGACCTAATTTTTCTTTACAGCTTGTAGAGAAGGTGAAGTGGAGAGGAAGGCGCTGATCTCTTCTCCCTGGTATTCAATGATAGGACACCTGGGTATGATTCAAAGCTGCATCAGAGGAGGTTTATACTGGACATGAGGAAACATTCTTTTACTGAGAGGGTGGCCAAACCCTGGAACAGGTTTCGTAGAGAGAGGGTTGATGTCCCAGGCCTATCAGTGTTTAAGAGATATTTGGACAATGCCCTTAATAACATGCTTTAACTTTTGGTCAGCTATGAATTGGTCAGGCACTTGGACTAGACAATGATTTTAGGTCTCTTCCAACTGAAATTTCTATTCTATTCTGTTCTATTCTATTCTATTCTATTCTATTCTATTGAAAAAGTGTCTCATTTGATCAAATCCCAGTCTCAAACTCTCAAACTGTACAGTGGCTTCTCCAGCCATTGAGTATATTTATTTTTCCTGTAGCTCTCTGTCATTTTTCATTTATGCTTTCTGGAATGTGGACAGTAGAACTGATCATAACAAGCCCACATCATTCTTACCACTGCCATTGCAAAACCATCTTCTTGCTACTTCTCCCTGTGGAAAAGTAAACATCATGCTAACATTTTTTTGTTGAGTTATGTCACTTCTGTGACTTTGAGACTGTTGCACTCTCTCTGCCAGCCAAGACTCCAATGTTTTATGATTTTTACTGGTGGAACATTACAATTTTTGCTCTGATAAGTTTGATTTTTCCACTTTTCACCTGGAGGGATGGGGTTTGAGACCCAACTGCAACCTCTACCCCTCCGCCCCCACCCTCACACCTCTTTATGGTTAGACTAGATGATGCTGAGTCTTTTCCGACCTAAATGATTTTATGATTCTGTGAGTATGCTCAGCTTAACAAGCAATTCAGATTGCTTTGTATAACTGATCAGTCCTCAATATTATTTACCATTTGTTGTTTCCTCCAAAAAAATCATAAATAGTAATTTTATGTCTCCCAATCTCACGAGCAAGAGCTGAGCATGCAAAAATGTGGAGCCTATGAAAAGCATGAATTACAATGATTCATTTGTATGGTGCTATAACACACCTTTATTATTTCCCTCTACTGATTTTTCAACATTTACATTTCAGAGTTTTGTCCTGAAATCAGTAATGGAATGTAAAATGTATTTCACAAGTGAAGGCTGATTTTATTTCAGTCCAAATCCATCATTTATATATCTACTAAATTCTATGAGTACACCATCTGGTAAGGAGACAACAGGGGTGAATTACATGTAATGCAATTATGGTGTGAAAACATCCATTTCTGTTATTCATTAGGTTGTATTACTAAAATAGAAATGATTAGAATGTAAACTAATAATAATATGCAGAATGCCTATAAAAATGTCTCTACAGATTTTATAGTATATACATCTCTTAAGAATGTGATTCAGTATTCATTGTAACCATAAAAGATTGACCAAACCAGAAAGTCTTTGGAATATAATTTCTGAAATGTAGTTTCCTAACCTCCTTTCTTGCTCCTTTCCTCCTATGCTCTTTGTGGCTTTTTAATTTTAATCCTTTTGTTTTAATGATGTATCTTCTGAGTTTCCTTCCTGACACATGACACTATATAAATCATAGATGGCATCATTTTATACAGAAGTGACAAAGTTTGAAGTTCCTAATTGGAAAGAAGTAGTTTGGAGGTATTGATCTAAATATCCTGGGCTTCATGTTGCTTATGCTGGGTGCTGTCATTTGCAGCATTGAATTCTGCTTCATGTCCTTCAGTAATTAGATAACTAACACACAGAGACACTCATACGGTTTATACCTGGTACACCTGCTATCTTGCACTGTACACTTTGAAACATGTCTTGTGAGATTTTTTATATTATTCCAAACAGAATTTTCCCATGGTGTATCAGACTGGAATCTGGAAACCTATATTTTCAAAAGATTTTCTTTAACTAGTCAGAATTTTGGGCAGAAGGGTATTGAGCAGCTATGAATAGCTATATGCTTAATTTTACATATTTTTCTATAAACACAGTTCTGATGTACAACTCTGCTATTTTTCTTAAAAAACATATGTGTCAGTCTTTGTCATATACATCCTGTGTTTATTGTAAGCAAATGCTGGCTGCAAGTCAACCAAAGCACAATCACTATTGCTCAGCAGCATCTTAACTGCATCATTATTGAAACAATTCTAAGCATTTTACCTGTAGTGCTGACAGTTTTGCAGATATTTATTAGTAACAGTGCGAAAGTGACTGACTGGGTCACCAAAGTAACCAAAATATGGAACACTTATGGACTTCCACATATTTATATAATTTGAGCAGAGCTTTCTATGAGGCAAACACATGAAGATTATGGAAACAAAAGATTAACAGAGAAGATGGACATCAAACATATTAATAGGTTTACTATTTTTTTTCCATGTGTGTATTAGTACAAGCTTACCTCCAGATAAATACAATAAGGAAGTCCTACACTTCACTTTCAATATGTATTCCAACCTGTAATGTAAATTGTATTTCTGTTTTATATA